>NW_010564751.1:0-2098 GCF_000687285.1 Phaethon lepturus
AGAGATGATAAACAGCACAACGGGGAACATAGACAACAAGTAAGGTTTTACATAACACACTCCTGAGAACAAGCACAAGAACACTCTGAGAGCAAATAAATCAACACTATGAACAGTGACTATCAAATTAATAGAACGAATGCTTATAACAAATTTGTTCTAATGTGCTCTGGTCAGATTTGTTATTATCTCAACCCATCAAGCCCCACATTGGGAACCAAAAAGGTCTGTTGTGGTTTAACCCAGCAGGTAGCTAAAGCAACCATACAGCCATTCACTCACCCTCCCCCCTCCAGCAATGGGACTGGGGAAAGAATCGAAAAAAAAAAAAGGGTAGAACTCACAGGTTGAGATAAAGACAGTTTAATTGGACAGGAAAAAAAAAAGAATAATAATAATGATAATAATAATAAAAAAAAATACAAAACAAGTGATGCACAGCACAATTGCTCACCACCCGCTGACTGATGCCCAGTTAGCTCCCGAGCCGCGGTGCCTCCCTGGCCAACTCCCCCAGTTTATATACTGAGCATGATGTTGTATAGTATGGAATATCCCTTTGGCCAGTTTGGGTCAGGTGTCTCGACTGTGTCCCCTCCCAGCTTCCCATGCACCCCTGCCTTCTTGCTGGCAAATCCCAAATACAAAACAGCACTACACCAGCTATCAGGAAGA
The DNA here is from genome assembly GCF_000687285.1 of Phaethon lepturus. NCBI lineage: Eukaryota > Metazoa > Chordata > Aves > Phaethontiformes > Phaethontidae > Phaethon > Phaethon lepturus. The sequence continues at coordinate 676 of NW_010564751.1, forward strand.
AAATTAACTTTATCCCAGCCAAACCCAGGAAAATTACTCTAGGTATTTAGTTGTGTGTGCAGCTATTTGCTGCACACTCATGTATGCAACATAACCTCCTCTAAAGCTAATTATTCATTCAATCCATCCTGGGAATTGAGGATGAAAATGAGCCAAAATGATTACTGTAAATCAGTGCTGGTGTGAATTTCCAAACTATAAATTTCTAAGGTAGTCTATCATACTCTTACATGTAGCCGAAGTCAGAGGGCATACTTGCTGAGTCATACTAGTGAATTTTATCACAGAAATTTGTAGTTTTGTGAGACTGAGGCGTGGTCTCAGAAAAATCATACAAATTAGTAATAAACTGTCAATATCAGGTGTCATTTCCTACTACCAATATAGTTAATATACAACTAAAATAAATTGTTGTAACATGTAGGTACATTGGAGGAAAATAGTTTTTTCATGATTTTACATGCTACAAGGATTTTGCAGATTCAGTGAAGTATGCATGTAGTATTTCTACAGACTTGTAAACATCTTCAAAAAAAGAAATAACAGAAAAGTCACATGAACCATAAAATCTCAATAAAATAATTCAAAATTATAAAGCTAACAGCTCTATAAACACCATCCTTCAATAAATTCAATAAACTAGAATTCAGTAACTTAAGTATGTGTCTTTGTCTTATAAATTGTTGGGGAATAAAAAAATCAAGGAAGATTTTTTTTTTTAATACATACTAAACAACTAGTGTAATTTACATAACAGCTGTTTTAAATATTCCTTATCTGAAACAAGTTCTGTGCTTTGGGGGACAGTTGTTAATAAAATTTAAGGAGGAACCAGCTTTTAAAGTAACAAAGAGAAGTAATTTAAAAACTTGGCTTTCCAATGTCCGTTCTTCCTACCTATTGCAACTGAACTTTCATACTTACATGCTTCACTCCTTAATTAGCCAGAAGTATAATGGCTGTTATTTTACCATCTTCTAAGTCATCATTGAAATTGCCTTCTGAAGGGAGGCAGTGTGGCTTAAGGATCAGGGGTTGTCCCAAGAGTGGCCTTGCAGAGTTTTGTCAGGTCCATCTCTCCCCCTCCTCATAGGCTACTGTACACAGATTTGTGTTAGCACTGGAGATCCTCACGCTGATAACTTTTCCCAAAGACAAAATAAAAGGAGTCAATAAGAGAGTAGCTCCTGGAGCCTCTAAATCTACAAATTTCTCAGTATGGTAAAATCTAATTCCCTGTTGCCTCTCCGTGGTTGCCTGGTCCAAGCTCTTCCAGCTTCGCTGCTAGCAGAAGGCCCTCTTGCAAAGGCTCGGCGGAGGAGGGAGCTTGGCAGGGACCCTGTTCCCATGGGGACACCAGCCTTCCTGCTTCCCTTACAAATCTCAGGGCAGCTATGTCACCGAAATCGGGAATAAACCTCGT
>NW_010564752.1:0-2540 GCF_000687285.1 Phaethon lepturus
CGACGCGGCGGCGGTTTTTGGGCTGTCACGGGAGGGTGGCTGAGGGGGCGCGGGTGCTTGTGCCCGCCAGGAGGGTCGACGGCAGGGCTGCCTTGTAGAAAGGCCAGAGGGTTCCTCAAGACGCCAGCGAGCTCACCCTGCCTCGAAGCAGCAGCATCCCAGGAGGGTTTCTGGAGGTTTTTTGGGGCAGGGATGTGGAGGCATGGTGTCCTTCCCAGGGTCCGGTCGCCCTCACCACGAGATTTCCCACACGCCGAGGTGGGACCTGGTGTTTCTGGCTGGAGAACCAGTGCAAGTTGTTCATTGTTTTTCTTCTCTCCTCTGGGCCGAGCAGCCCCGGTCCCTTCGGCCGCCCCTGCAGCGCTGCCCGTCCCGTGCCTTGCTCCTTGCGCCACGCTGAGCCTGGACGTGCTGTTCGTGCTGGGGCTGCGGCCTTGTCAGCACCGAATAACACGGTCGTGCTCTGGTTTGTGCCTTGGCAAATGACTTTGCCCGCAACAACGTGAAGCGATTAACCTGGGCTTGGCTTGCGACCCACCTCTCTTCTCTGGAGCTGCTGGACCCTGCCCTGCGTCAGTGTAGCTGGTCCTTCTCCTACTTATGGTTCTTTGCTTCCTATTGAGTTTCATCCTATTTCTTTTCTTCCCAGCCCGTTTCTCCAGTCTCCTGAGAGAACGGTGAATTCTTCTCCAGCGCACACTTGCATCTCCTCTAGCTTCCCACCTTACAGCTGCAGGAAGCACTATTGCAGTTGCCAGAAGTGGAAATGTGACCTAAACCTGGACCCACCACAGGTCCCCAGGAGACCTTGCTCGATCCAACCTCTGATACCTCCCAGAGTGAGTTAATCACGCAGCTTTGTGCCTGTGCCATAGAGGTTCACCACCACCGTGTTTCTCAAGCTGGCTTCTGACACTTGGAGACACGTAGAAAGCTGAGCTGAGACCCCTGAAGCCCACAGGGCTGTGGCTTTGTTGGAGGACGCTGGGTCAATCTCGTGCAACTTGGTCTCAGTAGGTCCCTGCTGGCTGTAGCCCAGCTTGGGTTTGCTTCTGGATTATTTGTCCCAGGATTTTCCAGGATCCCATGTCTAGAGGGTGAGTTGGACATGCGGGTCCCCCTCCAGTCCTCTGCCCCTCGCTCCTCCCTTTCCCTGATTTTTGCGGTTTCCCCACACGTTGGTTTTTCAGCCCTTGAGTTGGGTCCTGGAGACTTCCCGGCCGGGAGATGCCTCGGGGCAGAGGTACTGCTCGCTTCCGTCTCCAGGGTAAGGTCTCCTCGCTACCTTTCTTCCAGAGCTGGCTGTGGACTTTTATATTAATATTTCAGGCTCGTGAGCCATCTCATCAAGTCTGCTGTGCCAATTAAGTCGTAATCATGCTGTAATGAAGCAGTTGCTGAGCTTGTGCTGGAAACCTTCACTAGCTTATTCCTCTCCCTCCTCCCTGGCTCTTGGCTCTGCATCGTGAGAGACAGAAGGGGACATCAAAGACACCCTGGTGATTTTTTTTTTTTTCTTAATTTAAATGAAACTTGCTTTTTTATTTTTTATTTTTATTTCGGCAGAATTAAAGCTTGGAAGCCTGCGCTGAGGGTTTTTTTGAAAGCTCTGCCGCTGTCTCCTCCGGAAAGCATCTCCCTCCTTGGCAGACCTTGCGGGATTTCCCACCGTGTGCCCAGCTCCTCCAACAGCGTCCGAGCTTTTCCCCATCCCCTTAAACCCCTCTGTACCTCCCCAGCGCTTGGCCGTCGCTTGTCAATCGCTCAACTGTCAATCATTCCAGCTGTCGATTCAATACTTCTGGGCACTCCTGGCGTTTCCAGGTGGGCTGGGGGGTTGCATTTGCCCAGATTTTCCAGACCCCCACGCAGCCTTGGGCTCTGGGAAGGATGGGGTCAGGCCAGAGGGGTCTGCGAGCAGAGCTTTCCCCTTTCTTCCCCGTAGCTGATGCTGTAGAAACGTCCAAGACCGACGTTGTTCTCTCCCGTTTGGGCAAGGCAATAGGAATCGGTGGAGCTTACTGCTTAGTAGGAGCTCTCGTCTCCTGCGCGAGGTTTCCTGGGTGTATAAACGTCTTTTTCCCCTCCTCTTCCGCCTCGTGTGTTTGCAATAACCGCAGATGCTGCCGGAAGGAAACAGCCGCTCTCAAGAGGGGAAAGGGGCTAAAAATACCGGAGTGTCCTTGGGTGGGAACGGCGGGAGCAGGCTGAGCTCCCAGCCGGCGCTGGGAGCAGGCGAAGGTCTGCTCTGGGAACTGGGAGAGCCACGTGCCTTGATGCTGGTGGAGGGAGAAGGGTGGTTTGCTCGTGGTGGGATGACCCCAGCAAACCTTCTGCGTGTGTCCCCGAAAGTGCCGTTAGGGACTGACGTGCCTTCGCTGGGGTGTCCGTGTGCCCGTTCCCGCGGGGTCCTGCTGAGCTGGGAGCGGGGGACAAGCAGGAGCTCCCGGGGACATCCCTGTCCACCCCGCTGCCCGCCTTGTCAGCATTTGTGCCTGGGCACAAATCCACGCCTGCTCCTCCTCCCTTGGAGCTGGGGG
>NW_010564753.1:0-1882 GCF_000687285.1 Phaethon lepturus
CGGCTGGGGCTAAACCACGACAGTAGGCATGCAGGAATATATGCTAAGAATGAATAGCATGCTCTCAGGATGGGATTTCTACATGAAAGAGTATAGTTTCATGTATGTTGGCAAACCAATGTAAAGTTTACAAAGAGCATCTTCCAGGATATGTAGTAAAGAAGCTTCTCACCTCTAGTCCTTGAGTCAAATAGTTGCATTTGTACAGCAACATATGTCAAATCTGATTTGTATGAAAGTTTGACATGACTAAGAAGTTAGTCTGTATTACATTTTATAGACACTATCTCTGTATATTCTCAATATATTCAAGAGCAATTTAAGAGATCCACAAAAGCAGTATTTATTTTCAAACTATTTTGCAAGAAATGCAAGATAGCTTACTGAGAGTACCAGAGATAATTGTTGCATGTTTGCACCTATTAATTTTTTAAACATCACTGACAAACATTAAAAGCAAGTGTTCTGTCACAGTCACTATTCTTTTCAGTAGTCTTAAGTTTAGCTTCACTAGCTTACCTCTTAAAACAAGGTTCCCCTGATCAGAACACACAACTAGGAACAGTCAGCTAATTTATACAAGGCATTAGGAAGAGAAACTTCAAGACAGAAAGCTACACAAATCATGCTGCAAAAGCACTGTTAGAGCATTTAGACTCCTGTATAAGGTCTAGGTTGATAAAGGACCCAAGAGAGGACAATTTATCACTGCTGATTTAGAGGGCATTAATTACATTAAACTGCCTTAACAATCCACCAATTTAAAAACAACAGGAAATAGAATATCAATTTGAACAAAATAAAAGTTTAACCCATTAAAACCAGAAAAGATTACTTTCTGCAAGTGTCCTGATTTCTGCTGGGATGGAGTTGTTTTTTCTTCCTGATAGCTGGTATAGTGCTGTGCTTTGGAGTTGGTATGAGAATAATGTTGATAACACACTGAAGTTTTAGTTGTGGCTAAGTAGTTTTAGTGCTTATAGTCAGTCAAGAACTTTTCAGATTCTCATGCTCTGCCAGTTAGGAGGTGCACAAGAAGCTGAGAGGGGACACAGACAGGACAGCTGACCCAGGCTGGCCAAAGAGATATTCCCTACCACATAACATCATGCCCAGTACATAAACTGGAGTTAGCCAGGGGCGCGGGAATCACTGCTCAGGGATGGGCTATCGATCAATGGGTGGTGAGCAATTGCTGTACTGGGCATCACTCGTTCTTGTACATTCCTTTGTCGGTATTATTATTGTTGTTGTCATTGTTGTTCCCTTCTCTCTTGCTGTCCTATTAAACTGTTTTTATCTCAACCCACGAGTTTTTCCCCCCGATTCTTCCCCCTCGTCCCACTGGGGGAAAGGGGAGTGAGCAAGTGGCTGTGTGGTGCTTAATTGCTGGCTGGGGCTAAACCATGACAGCAAGGTCTTTGAGAAGCATCTGAGATGACAGTTCACCGTTATTTTAAATAAACCATAAGTCCAAGGAAGGTCATGGATGTGAATATGAAGAGCCCCTTCCAGAATGAATATAAGTAACAGACACTAAATACCAAACTCTTAAAACTGAAAGTTCATAGGTAAGTTTATTTAGGCAAATACAATGCAAGTGGGCTTTTTTTTCTTTTCTTTTTTTTTTTATTAAAGAAAAATGAACTACTCAATCTGATTTAGATGTGTAAAAGAGATTCATCTTATTCATCACCACTAATATAAAGCAAAGGGAACAAAGAGTATCAAGTTCAGGCTACCAAGAAGTGTTATTTCTCATCCTCATCTATTCTGAAGCACAGCCTCGATTCCCTTTTCCTGACTTCAGTGACAACTCAAATTCATTTCTTGCCAATTAAAAATAAAGTAGGATAGTGAGACACAAAGACAAAACCAAAAC
>NW_010564753.1:1929-2552 GCF_000687285.1 Phaethon lepturus
GGGGGGGGGGGGGGGGGGGGGGGGGGAGAAGAATGTGGAATGGGGGGTTGCAGTCAGTTCATAACAGCTTATCTGCCGCTCCTTCCTCCTCATACTTTTCGCCTGCTCCAGCACAGGGTCCCTCCCACAGGATAGTCCTTCAAGAACTGCTCCAGCATGGGTCCTCTCCACGGGGTACAGTCCTTCAAGAATGGACTGCTCCAACATGGGTCCCCCTGGGGCTGCAGTTCCTTACAGAAAACCTACTCCTGTATGGGCTCCTCTCCAAAGGCCACAGTTCCTGCCAGGAGTCTGTTCCAGCATGCGTACAGGCTGCAGCTTCCTTCAGGGCACATCCACCTGCTCTGGCTGGGCCCCTCCATGGGCTGCAGGGTGGTTATCTGCTCTGGAGTGGTCTTCAGGCTGTAGGGGAATCTCTGCTCCTACACCTGCAGCACCTCCCCTCCCTCCTTCATTGACCTTGGTGTCTGCAGAGCTGTTTTGCATTCCCCCCCCATTCCTCCCTCTCTCACACACACTCTGCTGCACAGCATTTTACCCTTTCTTAAATGTTATCACAGAGGTGCCACCAGCTTCACTGATTGGCTCATGTTTGGCCAGTGGCAGGGGGCCTTTTGTGCCGG
>NW_010564753.1:2583-8620 GCF_000687285.1 Phaethon lepturus
TTTTGGAGCCAGCTGGAACTGGCTTTGTCCAACACAGGGGCAGCCCCTAATCTCTTCTGACAGAGGCCACCCCTGCAGTCTCCTCACTACCAAAACCTTGCCACATAAACCCAATACAACTCTTTCTATACACACACAGTTTTTCCTTTTTTTTTTCTGATTTGTATTACCTACTTCTACCAAAAAGAAACCAATAGATGAGAATACTTCTGTAATTATGCTTGGGGAATCTTTAACTCCCACTTAGGTTTCTTGAAAGCAGGAACTTAGAATAGTGGCTTTCAATTTATCTTTTTAATCTTCTGTGGAAGGTAATGAGTTTATACAGCAAATTCAAGCCTGCTGACAAAGAGCTGGCGTTACTTAACTATCTTTTGTGGTCCACAGACTATTAAATCCAGAAAGCAAATTAAATCCACAGAAATTAGTCTTGTATTAACATCAGCTTTCAAGAACATAAACAATGGTAAGGGACCTTGGTGCAAGAAGCCACTTTCTGCTTACTGGAAAAAGGAAGTACAATGCACCCCAGCCAGCTACTTTCCAGATAAGCTTTACTGAGCACACTCTTTTTTTACCTACAGAGAAGTAAGGTCTGCTCAAGTGCTCCATGTCTTGTTCTACAGGAAACATAGGAAGAGCAGAGAGATGGGAAACCAGATTGCTATTCAATTGGAACCAATGTTTCGCTTCTGCATTCCCTGTTCTACCTGGAGCTTGTGTTGCAGTTCAGCTATAACTGCCCTTTCTTGCTCATTAAGCTTTCTTAATGCTAGCTAACTAATATGTATTTACTCCTATTCAAGTTTGCAACAGAATGCTTTCAAGAAAAGTATTTTTGTGTGGTGTTCTTGAGAGTCAGTTTCTCAGAGCATTGCTATAAAGTTTTTGTCCTTATACTTACTTGCTATGCAGACAACATTTATCTGTGGTTGTTCACCTAGAACTACTGAAAACATTCCAGAGCAGTGATTTTAAGTAAATAAAAACTGGAGAGTAGACTCCACTGTAATTATTACACAGAAATTCTAACATCAAGCAGCAAGATTAATTATAGTGTTTATCTCCGTCTACAACCTTCACCACGCTTGGCACTAGCACAGATTTATAGCTTCAGAGGTTGCTAACATGGCCAAGTGTCCTGGTTTCAGCCAGGATAGAGTTAATTTTCTTCCTAGTAGCTGGTATAGTGCTGTGTTTTGGATTTGGGATGAAAATAATATTGCTAATGTACTGATGTTTTCAGTTGTTGCTAAGCAGTCAAGGACAGTCCAGCTTCTCATGCTGGCCTGCTAGCAAGAAGGCTGGGGATGCACAGGAAGCTGGGAGGGGACACAGCCAGGACAGCTGACCCAGCCTGGCCAAAGAGATATTCCATACCATATGACACCATACTCAGTATATAAAGCTGGGGCGAAGGAAGGGGTGGGGGGACATACAGAGTTACGGTGTTTGTCTTCCCAAGTAACCATTACATGTGATGGAGCCCTGCTTTCCTGGAGATGGCTGAACACCTGCCTGCCCATGGGGAGTAGTGAATTCCTTGTTTTGCTTTGCCTGCACGCACAGCTTTTGCTTTACCTATTAAACTGTCTTTATCTCAAACCATGAGTTTCCTCACTTTTACTCTTCCAATTCTCTCCCCCGTCCCACCATGGGGGAGTGAGCAAGCGGCTGCGTGGTGCTTAGTTGTCAGATGAGGTTAAACCACAACACCAAGGAAAGCCCAAAAAGTGCAGCAAGTTATTAAACTGAAAATTCAAGAGATTCACTTCTACTTGTGGCCAAACAGAACTTCAGGCTTAGCACCTGCAGCAACAGAAAGATTTCTGGTCATCTACCAGCCAGATGAAGAGACTCAACAGTGGAAAGGAACACAGGACCATGGCAGATTGGCCATTTCTTTCCCACATGCTTCAGAAATGCTTCTTCACAGCCAGTCACAGGGAATAGACAACAGCTACAATTCCTTACCACAGTGCTAGCCAGCATATACCATCTAAGGTTTCCAGTTGGCCCCTTCTCCAGCCCTCTTGTTGCTGAGAATACAACAGGCTTTCAACAACTTCTGCAATTCACAGCAAGAGCTTCTTTAAAACAATATAAAGCAGTATCCATGAGGCTGTGTATTTCTGTAAAGCCAGCCCTGATCCACTGCTTCTCTTTACTTTCCAAAGTAGTAACTGTGGCTCCCCTAGATTTGGCTATGTTTAACTGATCAGGACTGTCACCCCAGAGCAAACACAGAAGTTTACACAGACAGAGAGGGAAAAATGGCCTTGCTACATTTGTAAAGTGTCATATTTTTAATGTGACATACTTTTGAAAAATTCATTGTTGTTATTACCAACTGTATCACCAATGCTGCTGCCTAGATTTGTCGCTATCTGCCTTCATCTCTCCTTTTCTACCTACTTTTGAAAGTCTGACTTTCTCTGCAGTTTCTTCCCAGCAACAATTCTCAATTACTTTCTCAACTTGTTCTGCTTCTCTTCCTAGCATTCCGAATGGAACAGGATCACTAAAAGCCTAGTACTGATAATTTGCCATCAATAGTAGCTATTTTATTACTGATTTTATCTCCATTCTGTAGAATTCGTATTTCCAGACCATTTGAAGACTAAATGCAGCTTCACTTCCCTGTTTACAGTTAGATATCTGTCTGCAGTCACAGCTACCTTAAAGAATTTTCCTCCTAGTGAAAAATCATTTAGAGTTCTGGAAAACCTGAAGAAGGGGGTAGAACAACACACAACAACAAACTAAAACAAACCACAACAGGGGCAAGTCATACTAAGGTACCCCATAAGCATCAAACACCTTTCATAATAATTATTTTAATAATGAAAATAGGCTGAACAGAAAAAGGGCTCAATTCTTTAATATTGGAATCCTTCATCCTTCATTTACAAAATTAGAGTTTCTTGATAGCAAGTGGCAAGCATACAAATAGGTTTCACAGATAGATCTCGGAAATTAGGCTACAGGGTTAATAACTGATACAAGCCTAGAGGAAAAAAAAAGTTTAACAATTTAAAACTTTTTTAAAGCAGCACATTTAAGATGCAGAACAAAGTCTCACTTCACAGGCAACTATCATGTTTTAAGTAATTCGCATCTTCCCGATATTATAAAAAAAAGCATCCAGATAACTTTATTATATTTAGTTGGTTTAGTCTTATAAGAATTGCTACAGCTTTTGAATAACTTCGATATACTGGTATTTACAAGTGGTCATAGTTTGATATGCAGTATTATTCCTACATTATCTTTAGCTAGGTGGCTTGTTTCAAGTAGTAAAAAACTTCATAAATACAAAGTCATCAGAGTTGTCCCTGATAAGTTAATGTTTATAGGAGGTCTTATTTTAACTCTCAAAGTTCATAAGACTATATTTGTTCACACTGTTTTATTTTGTTCATGTTCCTCTACTCAACTGACAAGTCTTGTTTTGGGTTTGGTTGGGGTTTTTTTGTTTGGGTGTTTTTGGGTTTGGTTTTGTTTTTGTTTTTTTTTTTTAATACAAGTAATCAGGAATATTTTACCACTTACTAGAAGAAATCCAAAATTTGTTTGCTAACTAGACAAGTACCATCTTTACTGGAAGCAGAAATCTAACAAAAAAGCTTACAAACTGTTCACAGGATTCAAAGTTTACTGACTTTCTAGAATATTTCTAGGTATAACATGGAAGCTTGACATAAAAAAAAACACCACAAAAGTTGTTAAAGTTTCTTTAGTTTTACTGTTCATAGGTTTCCTAGAGATTTGCACCTAATATCACCTAAACACTTCTCTTCCCCCCTTCTTCCCACCCCATTACTCACTATGCTACATGCAAACTTAATGGACAGCACGTGCTGAATGATCAGCTGGCAATTATGTTGTTCTTGGATTTCTTCTCTTGGGGCAATAATTTAGATCTCTCCCCTCTACCCACCCGGCTGTTTTCATAAAGCCCAGAGAACTCAGTTTTCTTTAGGACCTCTGACTGATGGAATCGACTAATCAACAGGCTGTGATTAGAAAGAGGAGGAAACACAGAGACAGATGGGTAGACTGACAGCATGATCACAACCGCTCCTATTTGTAAGTTTGCCTTGCCTTCTTAAATCTGCAGCATTCATCATATTCCCAGATTTAGAAATATTAACTTCCTAGTGCAGTAGATATTTGTTGAACTTAACAGTGTTCTAGAATGAAAAGTTAATTCCACCCCTACAAGTTCACTGTTATCCTTATCTTGCAGCAGGGAAGTTCTAACCAGGCTTTTCCAACCAAGTAAACCCTCTACACATCCTAGAACACCAGCAGTCTACATTAGAGGGGTGGATTTTTTTTTTTTAATTAGGAAAACAGCTGGGAAAACTGTGCTTTCACTTTGGAAAACAAACACAAAATTAATGCTTTCCTTTATACTGCTTAGACAACTCAACAAAAAAGGAAGCCTCACTAAAATTAACAGTCCACTGTTCAAACTTTAGAGATAGCCTAGTTTGGGGTTTATACAGCACATATTATGCATGCATGCCCTGCACTTCATAGACACGAGTTTTACTTTAACATTTCAATCTAATCTCTTTCATCTTTTGACACTTCAGACAACTTTTGAGGAAAAAGAGTAATGGATGCCGATAGAGCTTAAGTAGTATTAAAACTGTATTATGTAAGTTATATACACGATTGTTACAGTTATTAAATGAAGCTAACTGATTCTAACAAGCAGATTAAGCATCTGTAAAAAAGCATGGCCGGTCCTCCTAAACAATGGTCTACTTGCTCACCAGGAAGCTTTGGCACAAAGTTAAAACATAAACCAGATAAACCAGTTCTAATAAACAAAACACAGGAGAACATGTAGCCAAGGACTGAAAGTGCTTACCTTGACTCTCCACTACTGTTTCTTACAATGTCTTCATCACTGTGCCCATTCATTGTAAATATTAAGAAGTTTAAAAGATAAATAGAAGTCCACTCAGGTTAGAAGGCGGATGTCAAGAATCTATTTCTTGGTACTCTGTTTTCCAGGTGACTTGTTTACTCAACTGTTCTCTGCAGATATTGAAGACTTTTCCCAAATTACCTAAAGGAAAATGTTGACATAATTTGAAATATTTGATGGCTGCAACTGAAAGATACTGAGAATAACCTTTCCTATCACAACAGCACTGAAAGGGAGTATCTATCACATTTGACATCTTTTTAACTGAAAAATAGCTTTTGGTATGCTACAGTACTGTCTTAAGAACAACCAGATCTAACTTTTAAAGGAAAACAGCCTCCCCAAATATATAAATATAAATTATAGATATTAATGCTCTAAGATCCGATTACCAAAATTATTTCATGCACAAAACAAACATATCAGAAGCATTTCCAGACACAGACATAATGTTTACATCTAGTTGGGCAGGAAAATAAAGACTGTCCCATTTTAAAAAACTGGCTCAACTACATCAAGCTAACAAGATCCCACAGAAGGAGTGATTGTTATTTCATATACATTAACATCAGATCTCTACCGCATCAGATGCGCCGAGAAAAAGTGTAGGCTCACTTTAAGTGGAGTGCAAGTATGAACTCACTGATAATCAGCTAAAGAGCTACGCCTCTCACAGATTTAGCGGTGTGAAAGGGATTAGGGGCTCGCTCGTCTGCAGGTTGCCTGCCTCGAGGTGCTCTCCTCTAATACAGGCCGACCTACAGCTCATGATGGAGGCGGGGGGCGCCTCGTTCCCGGGTGGGAAAAGGCGGCCGCCTCGTTCCGGGATGGAAAAAGCCCTATGCTCAGACACCAGGGCCACTCCAGCCAGCAAAGAAAGGCGATGATGGAAGAAAAATGATAGGAAAGAGCCCTATAATCCCAGAGAGGCCGCGAAGCGAGGCTGGGGCCCCCGCGGCGGTGAGCCGGGCAGCTTGGTGGTTCCTCGCGGATTGGTCACTGTCTGCCCTCCCGCGCCCAGGGTGCGAACATCCTGCCGCCTCCGGGACCGGCACTTCCTGGGCCCCAGGAAACATCTTTAGTGGCCACGAAACT
>NW_010564754.1:0-7574 GCF_000687285.1 Phaethon lepturus
AGGAAGCCATGACGAGGAAGGATCCTGCATGAGCATTCTTCCCTTCCTGCCCTTGCTCCCGGCGGACTTTCCGCCCACCCTGTGCCTGCTTGCTCGCCACCCCTTCCCCACAACTCTGTGCCCGGCAGCCTCCTGCCCCTCACTCGTGGCCTTTCTCGCTGGCTGGCTGCTACCTCGGTGCCCTGGGTGGGTTTGCCGGCCCTTCCGGAGGTGACAGCCCACCCGAGGCGCACCGGTTGTTCTCACGTTTGGAATCTGACGCTGTGGACTTGCACGTCCACCTGCGGCCTCGGCAAGCGCAGATGGGTTATGGGCACATACAGATGGGCTCTTTCTTCTGGGCTCTGAAGTTAAGGGACAGGTGCCCCCCTCTTTTTTAGCTATTCTTAATAATAAAAGTCCTTCTTCACCCGCCCTAGCCATCGTTCGGTGCTCCTGGCATTTCACGCCCATACGGCTTTTCTTCCTCCTGTCCCCATCCCAACCCACCCTCCCGCTAATTCTGCTTTGTGCTGAAATACTTGTCTCTCGGGCAATCGGCAGCTTCATCCCCTCGGCATCCCGGCAACCAGCGAGAGGGATGTGCTTAGGGAAAATGCTGGCTCCGTTTTAGCAGGCGGCGGCGGACGCCCTGTGTGCACAAAAGCTGTCGGTGCGGGAGGCACCGTGCCGAGAGTTAATGATGGGAAATAAGAAAGCTAAGTCACGATTTTGTACAACGTGTCACTTTGCATTGAGTGCACATCTGGGGGCGGGTGGGCGAGAGCCTACGAAGCCCTTTGGAGGAGGTGCTGTGGGGACCGGTGGCAGGGATCACTGCTCTCCTGCTTTTCCCATTCACCCTGCCTCTGTTTTCCCACTCCCTCTCTCATTTTCTCTCCCTCAGTTAATTTTGTGCCAATTCAGCTCTTCTTGACAGGATCTCAGGCTGCAGTTTTAGCAGAACCCGCTAGCACTGGCAGGGAAACGCACTGATCCTTTCTCCTGCTGCTTTTCCCCTTTTCCCTCTTCTTGGGCCAACTTACCCAACAATACCCACTTATTGGCAACAGAAAACCCATCTTTTTGGTGACAGCCCACCGCTCCTGTCATCTCCCGGCCCCACCAGCAGCCGCTGGGACCTGTTGATGCTTCAGCAGAGGCAAATTCAATCAGCGAGAGACGTTCAGGAGAGGCCTTTAGCAGTGCCGGGGGGTTTGGGAACGGGGAGCGGCACGTGGGCTCCGGCTGCGGTCACGTCCTCATGCTGGCGATGATACGGAGGTCGGGGCTGAGCTGTGGCTTGGATGCAGGCGTTTTCCTGCAGCTGAAGGGACTCCTGTCCTTGCCCCGTGCCTTGCAGCGCCGGCTGTGCCTGCCCCCATGTTGGGATCCATTCCCACTTTGGGAGACCCTACGGGAAGGGAGTACCGTCACCTTGATTTCTCCATGGGTGGTTGAGACTTTCCCAAAAACCCTGGGTTTTTCTCTCCTTCTGTACCAGGTGCATCCCGGGCGCACCACGGTGGATGCTGAAGCCATGTCCCACAAGCTCCCTCCCTTCTCCCTCCTGCCTGCAGCTTACGAGAGCGCTCGGCACGTTGCCCCGTTCGTCATTCCCCACACACCCGGATGGGACAGGGGACACGTGGGGACGTCCATGAGAGTGCGATGAGGTTTCACACTTCCATTCCTGCGACCGTAGAAAAGGGGTGCCGACCCAAACCGCTCGGGAGCTGCCGGTGCAACCACCACAGAGGCAGCCAGCGCAAAACCTGGAGGTGTGGGGACAAAATCCTGCCTGCTCAAATGCAGGGCTGAGGTGGCCGAGGTGCTCCAGGAGCTGAGCTGCTGCTCCTCAGCATCCCCACCCGCCCCCTTGGCCAGGCCCCCGCTCCTCTGGCAGCAGCCATGGGACAGGTCACTGGAGGGGAGCTGCTGGCCAAAAGCAGCTTCTCGTCTCTGCTGTACCGGGGGCAGTGGCCACGGGACGGCAAAAGCTCCTCAGAGCAGCTAGACAATAGCAGAGCAAGTTTGCCAGGCTTTTTTATTTTATTTGTTGGTAATTTTAGCTGACATCACCGATGAAGTTGAATAGTTTAAGTCATCTTTTTAACAATAAAAGTGAAGCTCGTTTCCCACAGAATTTCCCTTTTGTTCTTTGCTGAAATATTCCTGTTTAAAACGCCCTTTGGCTGTTATTAATTACATCCACAGTTTTCTAAACAACTTAATCTGTGGTAATTAGATTTTGCAGGGAAGGCCAAGATCTAGTACATCTGAGAGCAATATTCCTATTCCTTTTAAACGTAATTCATTTGCATTGATTCTTACAGCAGTATGAAAACAAAATGCAAGCTGTACAGTAGAGGATAAAAATACACGCTGGTGAAGCCAAATAAATCAACTGCTGCGGGCTTTGCCCTTCCCCTGCCTCCTGGGAAGGGCTGGGCTGCAAGGCTCACAAACATAGGTGTGGGCAGAAAGGCACAACAGTAGTCCTCTGTATTTTATACGGGCAAAAGGACACAATAATTGTCCTCTGTATTTTAAAAGCACACCATCACCATGGCATTAGATGCTGTCACCAGCCATTAGAAAGGGGCTAAGTCTCTATTTCTGCTCTCAAGCCACTCTGCTTGGCGTATTTGCTTTCATTGCATCAAAGAGTCCTTCACGCCTGATGCGTGAGCAACCCAACAATCCGACTAGCCCCCAAAACAGGGACAAACTCAATATTTTTTTTAAGGAAATCTATTTAAATCTGAAGGGAAAGGTGGTTGTTCACTTGTCTGAAAACATTTCTTCAAAACAAGCATGTGAGGTCGCACCTAGGACAGCGTGTGAGGCTGCTGCAAGGGTGTTACTTTTGCAACAGATATTGCAATTTTGGCTTCTTCAAAGGAGGGGAATCAGCACCCCAGCTTTTCTGGGATACAGAAATTGGCACGTTATCCTGCTGGCACTGTAGCAGGGGAGTCCCCATCCATATATTCTCATACAAAGACGTCATAGCCAACATGTTCACGATGGTTTTTTTTGACCAAAGCTGCCCACGAGGGGTTTCAGCCCTCAGTCACTGGCAGAGGCCAGTGAGGCAGTGGCTCCAGCAGGCACGTAGCGGGCGCGGATGCTATTGAAGGGGCCTGTGTGGTTACTCGGTGGCTTTTCTTCATCTGTATCAGCTGAAAGGAAACTCCAGGTGGGTACAAGCGCACACCCAGGGCTTTCGGGATGCTCACTTATTTCAGTTTGTTCGCTTCCTTTTTTTTTGCTCCCTGATCGTATCCCAGACTGAGCTGAACAGGCTGTTGGCTTTGCGGCGTGTGAAAGGAGAAGGTCAGGAAGGCTTTTGCCTTGAAATCCCTTGCTGCCCTCAAGGGCAAACTGTGCGGGTGGGTTTGGGGTGCTGGTGGCACCCAGCACTCACAGCATCCACCCCGCAGCACACTGCTAGCCACGGTGCTCTGCCAGGGCCGGTGTCACCAGTACTGGGGGCACTGGTAGCTGATGCTCTCTCTAGAGCCACGCATGTTGGGGTGTGGATGAACTTGTGCTCAAGCTCTCTTCTCTTCCCATAAGGATTTGGCCGGCGCAGGCCAGCAGGCTTCCCCGCCAAGCCCCATCCCATTTATCACACTGTGCGGGACCGCCGATGGCAGCTGGTTGACATGACAACTGCATTTCCCAGCACTGGAAATAATAGTGCTTCCTGTTGCCCGTCTTTCATTCCTGTAATCCCGAATGGGGGCTTTTGCTCCGTTTTTGTTTTATTTTCCTCTTGAGGAAGAAATAAACACATTTTTTAGTTTCCTGTTTGGAGCAAAGTGGCTGAGTAAGGACCAAAACTGCCTCCAGGTGCCTGCTCAGGGTGAAGGTGGGGGTGGGCGGAACAGGGTAGCTGCAGACCATTGCCTCAGTTCCCTCTGCTCCTAAATTTACCTTTCTGTGCTCTTCAGACAAGACTTTGTACAGTCAGTGGCCATTCCACCTCTTACACACCCCGTCTTCTGGCAGTTTTTCTTTGACCTCTTAAACCTGGAAAGCTCTGCGTACCTGTAGTCACTGCCGGCAGCCAGCCAGCCCCGCGAACACCATTTCCAACCAGCCCTCTAGAGTCCTTTTCTCCCTCTGAGTCCTTGTGCATCTCAATTTTTCCAGTAACATCCCCTCGTGTCCCTCAGAGATCGTGAGCTTTGCCCGGTCCCCAGCGTGGTGCAGGGCTTGCCCCTTGGGGACCCTCCAGCCTCTCGCTGGCTCCGGTGAAAGCGCCGGCTGCTGCGGCCGGAGCCTCGGCCAGTGGGGATGTTCTCTGGCTTTGCAGGCAACCAAATTTCAGTCTGCTTCTTTTGGAGGGTCCTTATCCCCGCTGGCTCTTGCACATCCCGGCTGTGTGCTTGACAGTGCTGGTGCGGGCGATGCCGTGAGGGAGCTGCACCACCCTCAGTGGTGGAGCGTCCCAGCATGGGAGCTCTCCTCGCTGGCAGCCTTTTAGCTGTACGAGAGGACACTGATGGCTGGAGGAGGCAGGGCACGGCGACCAAACCAGTGCAATTGCATTCGTTTGCCCCCTGGAGAAACTTCAGGCTGAGATGAATGAGAAAAGCCCAGAGAGGGATGGAAGGGAAGGGATTGGAGAGAAGCTGTATCTTTTATGACACTACCTCGCAGTGTTTCAGGAAAAAAGGTCAAACAAGCTCTCAGGTCCCCAACCCTGGGGACTGCAGGCAGCACTGTTTGTCCTGCAGCACATGAGAAATCCCCCAAACATCCCAGGCATCTTCTCTGGCAGGTCCCGGGGAGCTGAGCTCAGCATCACCCCCCTTTTCCTGCCTGTTCAGTTCCCACTTGGAGCTTTCCCAAGCGTTCGTGTGGTCAAGCGGCTCACAACATTCTGCCTCCCAGATTTCACCTGGTTTATTTTGCATCCGACGTCCCCTGCTCCAGCAGTTTGTGTCACCCGGCCAGCAGCCAGGCAGGGCCAGGGCAGGAGCAATGCAAGGACGGGAGCAAGTGGGGCCACCCTCACCCCAGTATAATCCTCACTGAAGCCAGTGCAGGGAGCAGATCTGACAAAAAAGCTTTTCTGTTTGTTCTTTCAAAGCTCTACTTAATTTTATTTTATGTTTTTCTAAGTTGTACCTACTCAAACTCATTCCCGACGGGATCAGATGACAACAGTGCCACGAGTGGCACAAGAGTGGTCAGCAGATTGGCTTCTCCCAGTGGCAGAGCTCTCCTGCCAAGAGGAAGAGGCTGGGGGACCATAATGCCGGGTAGAAAGCTAGTTTACAAAGGAAATGCTAATATTTTCATCAGCAACCAAACTTCCTACCTGCAGACAGATGGACGGCAGCACTGTCAAGCCTTTGCAGCTTTGTATTCCCCTGCCCCCATCCAACAGAAAGGGACTAGCAAATGCAGATCCTCGAGTGGTACTAATGACATAGAACATACAGGTCCCCAAATGCAAGGACGGAGGACAGGGGCCGGGGAGGACAGACAACAGCCTGGAGGTGTTTTCCTGGCCACAAGTGAGCTTTGGCCCAAAGGAGCACTTCTCCCCTTCCCAAACAGCAAATGACTGGACCACCTCTTCCTGGGCTTTGCTTGAAGTGATCATCCCTAGAGAAGCCGGAAATGGCTGGGGCCATGGGGACTGAATTTATTAGGGCCTCTTGGAGAGGTTCCCACTCAAACAAGGCACGTAGCAAGGGCCGGCTGAGTCAAGAGAGGCTGCAGCCAGCAGATAAAAGGTCTGCATCTCCAGGAGCTGTCAGAACGAGTGTTAAATTAAGTGTGAGAGAGACATGTTGTGCTTAAGGCTCAATTTACTGTTCCTTTTCGCCATGAAATCTTGCACTCATGCTTTTACTATGCCCTCTGCTTTTTAACCGCAGCGTGAGGAGCTCTGACTATCACCAGATATTTAGCAGCACTATCTGCCTGGGGTTCAGCCCACGTCCACGTATGAGCAGCTCTTTCAGGCCCGTGGCTGAAGCGAGTGGTGAATTTCAAAAGGACAACCACATGCAACAACCTATTTCACCAGCTGAGTCAGCAGAGCTTGGGCTGCAGGAGGCTCTGAAGCGGCATTAGCCATCAGCTCTGGCAGCGGTGCCAAGGCAAAAAGCCATGTAAGGGGAAGCTTAACCGCAAGCAGAATTGGGGTCCATGGCTGTGATTTGAGGGAGAGGTTTTATTGGGGCGTAACACTGCAGGTGCCGCCCACTTCTGGGAGTTTTTGTATTTGCAAAGCGAATTTACCAGTGAAATTCTGTGCAATGACTGTTTCCCTCTTGCTCTTGGAAACTTTATCTTTCACCACTTCTTCCTGCCCGTTGCTCATCAGTCCCCTCAGTGGCACACAGGTCCAGGTGGTCTTGATGAACTCATTTCCCCTCCCTCAGATTTCCCCTGATGTTTCTGCAGCTGGTGGCTCACACAGCAGCCTCTTCTTTATTGCCAGAAGCTTTCAGGGGAACCAGCTTGCTAAGACCTGAATTTCTGATGCAGAGGAAAAAATTGAAGATGAGGAAGGGCACTTTCCCAACCACTTTCATTTATCATTGAGTAGTGAAAAAAGTGGGGGCAGAAAGGTACCCCGCTTCTTTTTTTCCACAGGAAGATTATCTCTGAATACAGAAACAGACCTGGTCAGGAGAACAAAGCAGGGCAACCGCGCAGGCGGGTTTCCTTTGGCACATTTGCTTTTCCCACCTCCAATGGTCACCCAGATGGCCTGTGAGTGTTTGTCTGGGGCTTCCAGCCCTGACCAGGCTCCAGGACATCTGGAAAGGCTGGTACAGACACGGACTGTATGGTGCCTGGTGCCCGCCTGCTCTGCTGGGGAAAGGCAGGCAGGACCAGGGCAGCCCCGTGCTCTCACATCCAGGCAGGACTGGTCAGGCTGGTGGTTGGCCATCTGAACCCTGGGGGCTGCATTTTACTGAAGGGCTTTTTGTGGCAACACCCTCAGAGATCTGGCCCTCTTCTCCCTTACCTTATTGTTTTTTTAGCCCAGATCGCTTCCCTGATGGGGTTTGACACTTGGCCTCGTAACCCATCGTGCTGGTGCGGCAGCGGTGGCAGCGTGCTGGGACGCAGCTGAAGGAAGGAATGGCTGGAGATGCAAGGGGGAAGCAATGACTCCATGAGCATCAGCACTGCTAGCGAGGACCTCAAACCGGGAGATAGTGGCCTAAGACTTCTGTCCAGAGATCTACTGCACAAGGCTGTAGAAATAAAGCCACAGAGCTGGATCTGTTTCCCCTGAACCCCCGTTGCCAAGCCCTTCCCCAACACCCCTCAGGCGGCTCTGCTGCCGGGGATGTCTCCCCGCGGAGCGAGGCGCTGGAGCTCAAGCCGCTGGGTTGTGGAGCCCTGCTCACAGCAAATCCAAAACATAAATAAGCATGGACCGAGGCAGCCTGACCTCACTGACATCTGTGTTTTCCCACTTGATATCACTAATGAAACAGCTCTTGAGCTGACAAATATAAGAACACTTTGCCTATTTTGGACAGCGCTCAATTTTCTCAGGATATGGGTGTCTGAACTGCAAGAAAAGACGTGCAGCCATGTTTGTTCCTGCT
>NW_010564754.1:7605-8789 GCF_000687285.1 Phaethon lepturus
GTCCAGCTACTTCCACAGTCACATTTTTCACTGGCAAGCACAAATCCCATCATTGACTCACCGGTGTCACAGACCCATTGCTAGCAGCATTAAGAGAGGTGGGTGCTCAAGGAGGACGTAGCTGTTTTTCCTCCACACCACAAGCCATCCTGCTGGATATCCTTTGTCCTTTTACATCGCTGCCGCTGCCACTCCCACAAAACGAAAAGGATAGCTAAATATTACAGCTGTCTGAAGGTATATGTGGCTCCTCCAGTGTCTCGCCTAGCTATAAACCTACCAACTCAGCAAGACAAACTAGGCTAGATCTCATTGTGAGAGGAATACTAACAGCTGAGTTTACCTGGCCCTTCCTCTTATCAAGTCTTGTCTAAAATTGCTGGCAACATGGACAAGTGGTATGGGCAGAAAGTTTCTATGTTTGGTGTCTGTCCATGGCTTGTGTTGTCTCAGGAAAATTTCAGCTAAAACAACTCAGCTATTTCTTCAAATCTGACTAAGGGAAACAAGCTTTGTTAGTTTAAAAAGAAAACCACATCCTCTTTCATTAAAATTTTCTAACACAGCTCCACCCTGAAGCAGGGACTTCAGATATGAGGTTAGTCTGCCTACTACCCTCTGCGCCACACCTGTTGGGATTATAAACCTTTAAATAAAAACACAGAGCACCGCCATCTTGGTTCCTGCATCTCCCTCAGCACGGGCAAGCGATGTCCCCAGAGCATGTGCTGTCCTTGGATGGAGCAGAGCTTTCCCAGGAATTATTCCTCCCAGCTGTAGGGTACTCTTATGTTACTGGAATTATTTTACCTGGTTTATGTATTACTGTAATTATCACATGATGTAATAGCGATGATGTTGAGAGAGACTGTCCCCGGCACGTTCAGGGCTCCCGGTATTTGTGTTCAAGTGTAGGAGCTGGACACGTGTTAGTAGAAGGGATAGAGAGGTTAAAACAAAAATCAGGAGGTGCGGGGAAAAAAAACAGTGGAAGAAATTTGGGGAGCAGAGGATAATAAACAGGATCCAAAAAGAGGGAAGGATGGGGCTTGGGAGGGAGAGGACGACACAGGACTCGGTGTCAAAACAAGAGCGACGATTTAAAACCGTCTCCGTGCGCGTTGCCGGTCGACGGTTCACCTCCCCACGCTGCGGCGGCTGAAGCAGCCCAGAGCCCCCCCAGC
>NW_010564755.1:0-27984 GCF_000687285.1 Phaethon lepturus
CGCCTCCGTCCGGGGCCGCGGAGCTGGTGGTCTCGCCAGCAGCAGCAACGTGGAATTGCCGGCTGCCTCGGCGAGTTCGTTGCGCCCAGGAGCCGGCAAACCGGAGAGGTGTTTTCAGGGTTATTTACAGCCACGGCGTACGCTGGCTTGTGTCTTACCTCGGGACAGCTGATAGTCATCGCTGAAGAAGTCTGGGTGTGTTGGGAAACAGGATGGCTGGAAGCTGAACATCCAAGAAAATTAAAGTTCTTGTCCTTTGAAGTCTTCACGTAGGAAACATGTACCTCTTCAGCTAATCTTGGGACTTGACAGAGGCCCCGGGTATTAACCAAAAGGGGACAGAATCATAACATGCCAAGAAAAAATGGTGACAAAATACTTACAGATCCTGGTTTGAGGAGAACCTGGGAATTGGGTTTTCTTTTTTTCTTTAGGATACTTAAGAGCACCTTAATCTAGATAAATTAAAAAGATTGAATATACCCATGGGTATGCCAGTCTTCAAAGTCACGATTAAACAGTGGCACAACTATGAAAAAATACTTGGAAAGAGTCCAGAATACCTGTATTGGCTTGTCCCTACACCTTTAAGCTATAGCTTTGTTAAAAATAATATAAGATTACAAGCAACATTATCTAAAAAGTTTTATAAATAAAATTACATCAAAACTAGACCAGCCACATTGATGTCAAATGCACTTTTAGTCCCATCTTAAAATGTAGTTGACCTTGTGTTAACAAAATTTTTCAGAGGTCTTTTCTAGATCAAAGGTAAGGTTATTGAGAGAAGCCCTTCACGATTAACTCACTTTGATTGATGTTGAAATAGCAATAACAGGCACAACTCTTCAAGTCCTTCGAGTGGTAAGGGCATTTCTGAAGCTGAAACCACCCCATTGCCAACCCTATAAAAATAAAAACTGAGGCAGAGGGATGGAGTTACTTGTATTCTGTGACTTTTCGGTAGAGATTGTTCTTTTTCCTGCTCCTTTTGTTGAGTTACTGAGGGATTTGATACAAAAGGGAAACTGCTGCCATTTCTGAGCTTTGTTAACCTAAAATTACTCACATAAATTACAGTCCCCGAGGAAAAAGACATCTGTAGAAAAGGTTCAAATCTGTGGGGCTTCTAAGAGATCAATGTCTAGACATCTTGGTTGTGTGTTTTCTCAGAGTTTGGTTTAACTCCTTTTGCGGCACAAAAATACATTCAGATGCGAGAAAGGATGAATACCTGTGCCTACTATTTAGGGGGGAATACAGCTTCATAGTTAGGGGCTGGCAGGTATGTCACCCCACCAAAAAGAATAAAATGAAGCTTCCAAGGAAAAGGGGGTGGACCATACATCAGAGTGATGGAGATATGGAACAAAAAAGGAGTACGAGAATAAACCAAATGCTTAATTGTACAGAAATACCAAACCAATATTCCTCTAAGAAAGAAAAAAAAATACCTGCCAATTAGATAAAGTAAAAAAATGTTTCTAAGTTTCTGCCACTACAGTGCTGAGGACAAGATGACTTTTAATGCTGAGGTGTGGAAAAAACATTCCTGTATGGATTGATATCTTTTATGTTTTACTCACAATGGGGTGTTTTCACTACAGTTGACTGCATCCAGCTGAAAGTGCCAGTCATTCAGCAGTTGTACCACTGGGACTGTGGGCTAGCCTGCTCCAGGATGGTGCTTCAGTAAGTGACTCTCTTGGTTTGAATGGGTGGGAAATCCCATCCCATGGGAGAGGGGCAGCGGGAAGCAATGTCCAGGGAGAAGAGGTGTGTTGAAGCAGCTGTGTGTTTAACTTAGTCTTATGAGATCACATATTCTCAGGTATCCTTAGAGAATTACTGCTGCTTGGGCCTGGCACAGCTCTCCAGCAGGAGCAAAGGACAATATAAACTTAAGACGCTTTTGAATAATTGACTCTTTTGACAGATGCAAAATACCTGATCGCTCTAAGAACTTTGCAGGTTGGCATGCTTAAGATAATAAAAGGTTATCCCTCTTTCCTGTTGTTATAATTCAGAACTGATACTTAGCACAGCAATTCACCTAATTCCTTTCTCTGTTTTCAAGTGATGGGTAGGTGTATCCCAGTTTAGGAGTATATACTACCTCTCTCCTGCTGGGCCCCCAATCTGTGGGATGAGTGTTTTTGTCCAGGAATAGTTTCAGCTTTAAAACAATGCACTGTATTGCCCTTTGGGGTTTTTTTTTGTTTGGTTGGTTTGGTTTTTCTTTTTTTTTTTTTTTTTTCAGCTCCTCTTTCCTTCCACAGAGGAACATGAGCTTAGGTGCAGGAGAAATACCTATTTAGATGTCCACTTAGTAGATATGAAGCAGAAGATTTTCATTTCTCTCCATCCCTTCTGCCAAGACGTTAGTCCGTGTGCTGGTAATTTCCCGTCTTGACTACTGTAACCTCTGCCTCTTTCTTCCCTTTACCTCTTTGCCACTTTAGTCTGCCCAAAACTCAGCTTCCAAGATTAATCTCCTCACCCTGCCGATCAGACCTTGTTTGCTCTGCATCCTCAATTCCGGTCCTTTTTTCCCCACCTCCCCCCATTTACTTCCATTTGTTTTCTGATTTCCAAAACTCTCTGTAACTGCCTCTCCCTACCCCTTTGCAACCTGTCCCAAGCTTCCTCCTGACTTCATCTCCCCTTTATTGCTTTTGTGCCATCAGTGCTTAAGACAAGCTTCCTTTGAATATTTACTGATTTCCTTTACAGTTCCTCCTTTTGAAATCCATCTATTGCGTGAAGCAAGTTCTAGTCTTTAACACTTCTTTCTGTGTTTGCTCTAATACGCTTGTACATTTAGACTGTAAGCCCTTCAGGACAGAGTTCTATACTTCTGCTCAGTATAGCTTGCCTACTGTACAGCACCTGTACGATTCTAGCACTATAAAACAGTCAAGATACCCATACATTTCCAATTAAAAAAAGTCAGCAATAAATCCAGTTAAATATTCCCTGCTCCCTTCCCTTCCCTTAAATTTGCGGCTCCTTTGTGGGTTGGGTTTTTTTTTTTTTGTTCTTCTTTTAGCCAAGCCCATTGTTTCAGTTTTTACGTCCCGTGATGTGGAGGCTTGGGCTACAACACACTTTGCTTCTCCTAAGATCTGTGCTTCCCTTCCCCTGCCTTTCCTAATACCATAGGTATCTGAATCGTTTGGGCAATGATGAATTTCAGAAAGCCATCCATGAACTTCAGTTAACAAAGAGTATCTGGACTATTGACCTGGCTTACCTAATGCGGCACTTCGGTGTTAAGCATAAATTTTGCACCCAGACGCTTGGAGTGGACAAGGGCTACAAAAATCAGGTTAGTATTCTCACCTACTGGGAGACAGTGTTAAAAGCCCTGTGTGTCATGCTACAAAAGCTCTGCTGTTTCTGACAACCATGGTTCCTGTAAACAAGGTTAGCCTGTTGCCAAAACTGGCACAAATCAGTTCCAAGGCAAGGCTAGATACAATCCCACATATTTTACATCTTTGATTCCATAATATGGTTTTTTTTAAAAGTTTTCATGTAGTGCTCATGAAAGGTTCCAGCCTATTTGACAGCCTTGGAGACTGAAGCCCTCTATTTATCTACAGAACAGGTACAGCCTGGGCAGCAGCAGTGCTAGCTTCCACACTTTCCCCACCACCGTGCCTCAGCCCTGACCTGGAAGAACCACCTCTAGAGGTGAGAGGGGAACTCAGCCTCCGTGTCCATTTGAGAGCTTGGCCTCTTCAGGTTGCCAGCAAGGGGGCCAAGGAGGTCCTATAGTGGCGACAGCTTTTCTAATGCAAGCTCCTGCCCAGCACGAACCAGACAGGCTTCTTTCATGTAGGCAGCTGAATAGCCACTGGATGGAAATGACAATAACTGACCAGGAGTGAATTTAAACTTACAATTTAGAGCAGGAATCCTTATCCTGTTACCAGTGAACTAAGGGAAAGATCTCTTATCCCATAGCCAGATCTTCAACTTATGCAGGCCCTTGCTAGCAGGGATTGTAAGTGGTGGATTACCCAAGGTAAACACCATTCCAGTTCTTAACTTCTGTTTTCTCCACAGTCATTTTACAGGAAGCACTTTGACACAGAAGAGAATCGAGTGAATCAGCTCTTTGCACAAGCCAAAGCCTGCAAGGTGCTGGTGGAGAAGTGGTAAGCTTACTGTTTTCTGTCCTTTTTCTTTGGCAATTCTGTGGGCCCCATGTTTTTCTTAGAGTCACCAAGCTAAACTGGTGAAAGAGACCTCGAGCCTCGAGGCCTTTTTTGTGAATTACAGTCTTTCTACGATATCTGTCTCAAAAAAAAAAGTGGACATGAAGAGTTAATAATGAAGTTTGAGGAAAAATAGTCACGACGCAGAATAAGTGATTTGAAAATGCTGACAGGAGTTGACTATTGTTTATGTTTTGAATTTGATTATCCATTAAAATTATCCAGTAGGGACTATGTACAGCACTCTAATTGGCCATTGCTGGAACTAAGGGGAGTGCTACGTGGGCACACAACCCATTGTTCCCAGAGCTATGCAAACATTACAGCTCTCCTCCTAGAGAGGCATGCAAAGAAAAAGCTAGCATACAAGCTTTTGCCAAGAGGAGGATGAAATAAGGAACCTCTGAAAGAACTGCAAAGCCAGGAGAAGGGGAAAAACTGCAGAATTGTTTCACAACTGACACTGATATTCTACATGGAAAATAACTGACTGTCCATGTTCAACATGAATTGCATCCATTTTCATAGTGAAGCTGGATTTGGATCTCTCTTGTTGAAGTGGGGTAAATGATTAGGAGTAAAAAAAGAAGAGAGGGTACTGGGCAGCCACAACAGCAACTGAATGCTGCAATGCAACTTTCATTTAGCAGAATCATTAAGTGTCCTTTTTAATGTACATGGAGTCTGTATGGCACCATCTGTTTTAACTAGAGCTGTGACAAGACAGAAGGGACAGTCAGTCCATTTTGCTTTAGCAATTTTAAGATCGTGGCCTTGATCAAGGCAAGGACAGAGGGCATTATCTACCTGTGCAGTACTGAGGCTGGGGCATCAAAGAGGATAAGCAACACTGGAAAACGATTAAAAATCACATGAGTTCAGTTAGGTAGTGCACACAGCCGGGACATCTGGAACGTATCCAAGGGATGAGTTTCTAATGCCTGTGGAATACACCACCTGCCTCGGTGAAGGACAGCTTTTAACAGTTGAGATTATAGGTTATATTTGGTTAATACTCATTCTTTGTAGGAGGTGCTATAGAAATAGTCTCAAGAGCACCAGGTAGTCCAAAGCTGCAACTGGGAGGAACATATTCCTGTGCAACAGAGGCAAATTTGGGCACGTCTTATAATCACTTGGTTAGTGATTATACAATCTTTAACCACTCAGTCGATAAAGATGCGGTGCTTCAGAGATAAGCTTTTCTAAGAGCAGGAGAGAACACTTCACTTACAATTTTCCCACAATGGAAGTCTCTCAAGTTACTGAAGGAGTTGCCAGCTCCTTTAATACTCTTCTCTGGGGCATCTGATACATTCTGAGATTACATTTATATTACTGCAGAATCCAGAGCTATTGCTCTGAACTTCAGTAGCAGCAATGAGATCAAAAGGCCTTGAATGACACAGGTTTTGTTAGGCTTTGTCTGTAGCAAAGCTTGCAGGGTTTAACAGGAAAAAAAGCTGTATCTGCAATATAAAAATAACCATGCCAGCTGCATGTCATAAGTACTGTCCGTCATCACATACTTTACTGTATACCAGTCTCTTTCCTAAGCTTGTTGATAAGCATGTCTGATTTTTTTTGTGCAGCACAGTAACTGTTCAAGACATCCAAAACCACCTGTCTCAAGGTCATGTAGCCATCGTCCTAGTGAACGCAGTCCTGCTATTGTGTGATCTTTGCTCGAGTCCTGTCAAATACTGCTGCTTCCTCCCCATTGGACAGAAGTGCTTCTGCAGGAATCCCGACTACCAGGGCCATTTCATCGTGTTATGTGGCTACAACAAAGCCTCAGGGAGTATTTACTACAACAACCCTGCCTATGCTGACCGTGAGTAGCCTGTTCCTTTTGGGTGGATTCTCAGACACCACATTACTAACATGTCACTAATACAGAGCCACAGCTGGAATTCCCCGAGTAGTGTGCATGTATTTCAGGCATTGCTAACCAATTTGTCGGACAGGGTTTTGCCACATTAATTAAATCAGTGCTGCATTTTGTGCTGTGATTTACCTGGGGCATTGAGATACGCATTCTAGCAAACTTGTTTGGCTTTCACATGGATTAGTGAGCAATGCTAAACTGTTGTTCAGAATATAACAGGATGGCAAATTTAGTACCTGTTTACAACATTACTTCAGTGAGAAAAGATCTGCTTGAGTAAAGCTGTGACCCAAGCTGATGGTTAATGTAACCTAGTCTGTGTACTAGTTACTTTTCTTTGTAGAGGCTGCTAGACCCAGTATAAGAGCCTTTCACAGGCCAATTCTTCTGAATTTTTAATAACATTTTGTTCCTCCTTAACAGGAACGTGCTGCACCAGCATCAGCAACTTTGAGGAAGCCAGGACAAGTTACGGCACTGATGAAGATATTCTGTTCATCTACACAGACAGCTGACATCCACACCTGATACTTCTGGTCCTTTCCTGTGCAGCCTGCCTGGCAGCTGGCTGCTTGTCTCAGGACTCCCCCTGCAGCGACCTTGCTCCTGAATTGCAGTGGGATCTTAAACAAGGGAGGCTTTATAGACACTGATAGGACTATACTGCAATGCTGTCTTTACTTTCTTCTTTTCCTGAGGATGTATCTGATTTTGCAATGTATGTCTCACTCCTCCCCACCCCCTCATTTTCAACATCGCACATTGGACAGCAGTTTTAAAATACAGGCCCAGAGCCTGTTCATTTTGAGCTTATTTTCAAATTAAACACATGAGAAAAAAGCACCAAATTTATGAACTTTAACACTTGGTAATACATGCATAAGTTTAAGTAAACAAAACCAGGGAAAAAAAAAAAATAGAAAATACCTGTTTCTTTCTCTGTCAAAGCATCAAGGGCTCACCTTCACCCTAAATCTAGGAATCTGAGATTCAGCGGGGTATTATGGAAGGAAAAAATATTAACTTAAACCACTTTTAAATAGCAAAATATGTCTTGCTGGCTCATGAATATTGTCTGCATTGTAGGAATGAAACACATTTACTCAAGGAAGCTTCCTGTGTACCAAATTCACCTTCCACAGATTTAGCATTTATGCCACTGCATTAAACTTTGAGTCGTAGGTAATGGTATTGTTCCCTTGCACTACAAATTCAATCTCTTTTGGCTAAGTCCTCTAGGATGACTGCTCAGAGCTCTGTGTTGCCCCAAAAGTTTAAGTGAAAATATTTTATTTGTACCTAGAAGTCTTTATTGCTCTTTGCAAAAACCTCTGAACATTATGCCACCCATGTGCCAGTTTCTGCAGAATCCATTCTAAATATAAACTTCAAACTTACTAAGCAAATACAGAAAATTATCCACACTAATTATATACATTTTTGTGTGTAAATTGTAATAAATATGTGACAGCATATACTGGATTGTAACTAAAATGCTGAATCATAATTTGAGCCAAATATTGCTATTGGTATTATTTCAGTGACCTTCTAAGAAGAGCTGAAATCAATTAAGAAAAGAGGGAATACAAATGTCTCTCTGCTACAAGTAAAAAGGCAGGAACTCAGATCTTCTAGCTCTTATACTATGGCTGTATTTGGATTAAGTTGGAATTACTGTATTCAGACATTATCAAGTTATATTGTTAGCAGCCCGTTCATAATCCTCCCATGTATTACCTGGGTTTAATTACTTTGCTGAGGAGCACTGTAAAGTGTAGGAAATAGCCACCTATTTCAGATTCGTCCATCACAATTCCCTACAAGTCTTGATCTCCAGTCCTGCCTATGTTGAAGTGGGTAGAAAAAAACCCAATGTTAATACTAATGTAAAGCCAGCAACATTTTATTTTGCACTTAAGACAAGAGATCCCACACCTTTGGCAGGATTTTAGGAAAAGAACTGTTCAAGTTTTGGGACTGCGTGGAATAACACTAAGGACATTGCTGTTTAGTGGTGGAAATGATAAATAGGAATCTACTTTCAGCATGGTAAAAAATTTTTCTAAGAGGAAACATTTTCTTTTTATCAGTTGTCAACTTACTGGAAAGTATCTGGAAAGTGTTCAATAAGTACACTTAGTAGAATCAAGAGTGCTCCTTTGTGCAAAGACTAAAAATAGTAACAGACATTTAAAATGCAGTAGCCTTTAAAAAGTTCCAAACAAAAAGCATGTGACAAGAAATTTTCCAGGTATCGGATTTTGCTTATCATTGGTGAAGTATCATTGATGAAGCTGGAATACATTCTGGCACTTATACTTGCAAAATGAGTAAAACTTAGGATGTGATTTGTGAGCAGTAGAAACAGTACCTTAGTGCCACCAGCAGAATCCCAGAAAGAAGGTACAAGACCTATTATAGATAATGCCTTTTGGCTCCTCCAAAATATGTCACCAGAAGGCTAATGATCTGGGAATTTTTACGTCCAAATTCATGATGTTTGATTTAGAGAGACTATTAGCTATGTTACTAATTAACAGGTATGTAAACTACAGGTTGATAGAGTACTTCCTTAACCCATGCGTTTTCAGGTAGGTAGTTCATTCAATTCCATTAAACTGCCACAGGATTTATTTTAGAGCAGGCTTGATTAGCTAAATAAAAACAAAAGGCTTGTAACTGACATACAGCCTCTTACTGGTCCAGTTACCCAAACACAAATCTTGAGCTTATACATAAAACATTAACTTAAGGGCATGCGAAGTAGTCTGAAGTGCACAGATAGGTGTAACAATATTGACTGTTAAATGTTTGGTACCCAGGGTTTAAATACTTCAATAAAACTGAAAGATAAAGAAACAAAGCTGGTTAAGCCAATATAGACAAAAGGGGAGCTCCACCATTGCAACAGGATCTCTTAGAGTCACCAATTGGAAGATAGTTACGAGCGATGAAAACACAAGGAGGAAGCAGAAGCCAAGTGAAAAGACTGAGTATTTATGTGACACAAATTCAGATTAAAAAGCAGCTCACTGTGCAAGCATTCAGAGCATCTGCATTTTCTGAAACTTTGTTTCCCATTACAAGATCATCTATCAAAATACTCATTCTGAAAATGTTTTGTCACTTTGTTTCTTTCATGTCAATATTAAAGGAAGGGTATTTTACATGCAGGGATTTTATACATAAATATATTTTTATTTGTAATTAAGCCATTCTCAATAAAGGTTTAAAGTCACAGATAACCCTGTAACATAATGTAGTAAGTGCATTTATTAACTAGCTTATTATGAAAAATGTTGGAAAATCTTTACAGGATGTGTTATATACTTAAGTGGAAATTGCACAGCTGAAATTGTAATATGGACAAAAAAATTAAGAGTTCAAATATTTATTTCAGCTATAAATTCATAGTTGCTAGGCTGTAAATTGTATTCATTCTGCACTTCCCGAACACCTACTGCCATCATTTGAATCGTACAACGCAAAATTTCAATATACACTAGTAGCTGAGAATAGCAACCACTGAGTACCCTACTGGGGTGCAGCTCCAGGGAAGTAGTTTTCATTACCCAGCCTGATGCCTAATAGCATCTCCATGGCCGCCTGTTCACAATGAAAAGTATGCAACTGCACCAGCCTTGCCTATGCTTTAGCTAGTGTTTCTATTTTTGCCTCACAACACCACACTGAGCTTCTGGAGAGACTAAAAGCATCTGCCTGCAGCACCACTTCTGCACCTTGAAGGAGCCCATCAAAGACATTGGTCCAACTGTGGTTGTAATCTGTAGCATAAACAGAAACAAAAAGAACCAAACTGGTCTTGCCTTACAGTACACACAGATCTTCACACAACTTGGACACATCTGGGATGTTACTTAGCTCTAACAGAACTGCATCAAGTAGCTCTTAATTTCAAAAAGCAGGTGAAAAGAATTTATGCCTCTTTTCTGCCTAAATAATGTATTTCAGTAGAGGGTAAAAACTGGAAAGCAGAAGTAAACAGACACACAATGCAAGACATTAAAAAGATTAAGTAAAAATTTTTTATGTCCTCTGAACTCATAATCTCCATCAAAATATATACCCCAGTACACAGTATTTTTATAATATAATTTGAGTTTATAATTTATAAAATTATAGTAGTATAATTTTATAATACGTTTTATATCAATGTATTCCTACTGGATATATTTTTAGTAAGGAACAAAAATTTGGACTCACTAGTGTAAATGACCAAAAAAACCCCAAGAAGCCATTTTTCAATTCCTTTACTTAACACAGATTTGAATTCTGTTATTTAAAAGTTGTTTACAGGAAATCAAACAGACAACACTAAAATAAGGATCCATAGTAAAGCTACCATCCAACTGTACCTTTTAATTTGTTATGTAACATTTGATTGTAATGAGATGCTCTCTCTTATTCTTTGATTATATTGGGTATAAAATAAGGCTGGACTGCTTCAGTGAGCTTGTCTGCATACATTTCATATCTACCAGTCATCTGGAAAAGAAAAATCAAAGCTTCAGTTCCTTTAGTGAGTTATGAAAGTACTTCAGTGGAAAATATTTATATATACCATTTTTTTATGACAACATTATTTAATTGCCCCAGACAGTAAAATCAGAATTCACTCAATATGCAAGACCACCAGTGCCTCAGCACAAACTATTATACTTTTATAAAAGAAGAATTTGAATTGCGTTGCCTAAAACTACACCTGTACCCAAAAAAGAGAGGAAGTGCATTTCCAGTCTAAAAAGGAAAACTTTAAAATTAAGACCTTCCTGCTTTGCAGCTCTCCTTCATTGACAGTCATGTCTGCTGACTTAAGGCTATTTTGGTTATCCTGGATAGCTGAAAGTTGAATGTGAAAGATGGACTTCCTTACGCATCAACAATATCCTCTTTTAAGTCAGTTATGTAAATGAAAGCAAAAGGGTATATCTGTAATTACGTCTTCATATTATGTCCTTGACAACTGATGAACCCTGCTGCCAGCAATAAGTTTGCATATGTGCCACTGATGGTATTTGGGTTGCTCTTAGTGTATCCATTAATAATATGAAATATTATCATTGTTTTGGGTGATACAGTAAGCTAGGAGGCTGAAATATAGTACTTTACATAGTGCTATCCTCTTCTTAAGTGCACAGTCTGCAACATTGGCTCTGAGAGGGGCAAACTATTTCCTTCTTGCCAGAGTGTAATGAGGACAACTTAACTATTTTGCTGCTGTAAGTTTAGCAAAGACATTCTACTTAACATCCCTTTCAGGCATCACTAGAATGCAAATTGCAGATAGCAGAGCAGGTTAAATAGGTTCCTACTTGCTATCGAGGGTTTTCTGTGGTGAATGAATGATGATTTCATACTTCCCCATTCCCCTCATATCAAGAGCTACCTCTGTCTTGGCCACAGATGAGAGGAAAAGGAAATAGATATCTCCTGTTATATAAATAAAAGCCACAAATGTGCCTTACGTGCCAAAAGACCAACAATAGCAACCCACACCATCCACACAAAAATAAGGTGCTGAAAGCACAAGACTTGACAACAAAAAATAAGCTGTTCTATACAAAACAGCTAAAGGTCAGCGTTTTGCTTTTCCTAATCAATACAATTGCTTTTGTTCGGATATCCCTACTAAGCTATTATAAGCAATGTTCCCTGTGCTTCCTGACACACTAAATCTCTCCTCTGTAATAAGCACCTCAGATTTCAGTGGCAAAGCAAAACTAAATGCCTGCCTGACTTAAAAAAAAAAAAAAGGGAATATCTCAGCACAATTTAATTCCACTATGTCAACAACCATATACCTACCACACGCATCTGTAAAATAACAAATGCAGTTCTGTCCAGAAGATGACTTGAAATTACTTTTTGTCTTTAGCCCCCATATATGGATTGGCAGCATTACCAAAGAAATTAATCTCTAGCTAGGAAATTACTATGTTTTAATTAAAAAGTTGATTCAACATTTCAAATCCACAGAAAATTTGTATTTTTTACATCAAATTGAAATCAAAACACATTTTGTATTGCACTATATTGTAATGCACAAGGTGGTTCCAATAAAGCAGCTCTATAAGATAAATGACTGCTTGCAGTAACGTTATGTGCAAAAATTCACACTCCATTGAAAATGATTACTTTCTTTAAATACTAGATTATCAGTGAGGAATCTACATATGTTGTAATGGTTGTGAGCCAGGAGTTCTGTTCTACTTTGTTAGGATTCAAATCATGCTCATTCTTCCTGAGTGGACAGGAAAAAATGCTAGTCTCTAGCAGTATTGAGGACTAGAACAAAAGACCTGTCTCCACAGAAGTAACCAAGATGTTTTCTTGACCAACAAAGCCTATTTAAGAAGATGCCCTCTCTTTTCTCCTTTTGCTTGCCGCCTTTGTTGTTCCAACAGAGTATTTGTGGGGCCTGCCATAAATTTAATCGGATTAAAAGAAGAAACTAGAGCATGGTTTGTTTGTTTGTTTAAAAAAAAAAAAATCTGGGCACTCCACTAAGCCAGTATACAATATAGCATCTCACATAGCTTGTACTGGCACAACTGAAGGGTTAGCAAACTACAGTGCTGAGGTGGCAATTTCTTAAACAAGCACTGCTGCTGGGCAAATTAAATCAAATTACACGCTCACGACAGATGATCCAAATCAGCTTTGTCTCAGAAGGCAAAAAAATAGTAATAAATAAGCTTGCTAAAGCCATGTGGAGAGGCTTGCAGTCATCTTAATGTGATTTAGATTAATTCAAAAGTGTGTTAGGATGCTTGAGAGATGAATGTACACAGTTCTTTCTCTGTGGTTTCAAGATGTCCACAAATTTGGGCAGTTAACACTACAAGAAATTTGCATACAGAAACTTTTCAGAATCTTAAAGATTCTTGTGGTTTTGGGTTTTCACTAAATTTCACCAAAACTGATAAGTAAGGCCTATAAGAATATTAGGTCAGATCAAAGGCCCATCTCAGCTCAGTGGCAAATGCCTACATACCTGGCATAAGGAAATCACACACACCTTCCCTAGTGGTCCACAGTGCTCCTGGCAATCCACACTTAACGACCAAAGGCTAAGTTTTTAATTTAAAAGGTATTGGCCTAGTTTCCCTGAATTTGGCTATACTTTATCTGAATCTATTTATGCCTTTGTCCTCCAGAACATCCTGTTAAATTAGTTCAATGATTTAAGCTTTGGACTGTTAAAAAAAAAAAAAAGGCTGCCTTTTAACTATTGTAAGATTATATGATTGTTATTGAAAGCTTGTTTATTCTAATATCATATGTAAGTTTGTTTCTCTATAAGCAGGCTTACCTTAAAATTCCATTTGTCACTGACTTGTCTGCAAAGATTTAGATCCATCTCTACCACCAGAAGTCCATCCTGAGTGCGAGAGAGTCCTGGGGTCCTACTGCCATCTGGTGCAGCTACATAACTTGAGCCATAAAAATGGCCCAAGTCATGGTGTGCTTAAAGAAATTTTTAAAAAGCATGTAACACCATCTGCAAATAAGTATACAACTTAACATGCAGTGTCCCATAAAACCTGGCTCAATTTCTTGTGGTTGCTCACTCACTGTGCTTTAAGCAAGATAGCATCCTGAAAAGTGACAGCACAATCCTATGGTAACTGCAGTTTTGACCAGTAGTTAACTTTCATGCATGGTACAGCTTTCACATGTATCGAATTAACAGGAAAAAACTGCATTGCCTTTTAAATAATGCATTATACTTTCCCATCATTAAGTCTCTGAACTAAAGTAAAGGCTTTGCTTTCATTTTTTATTTAGAATTTAATTCTAATTATTTGACAATTCTATTGTCAAATAATACATTTCCAAAACAGCTGACAGAGATGCATCCATTCTATTTTCAATACAAAGTCAGAAGTGAAAACACTGGGATTTGAGGCATGGAAAAATTCTTTATATTGCACAACTCTGAGTTGTGCCAAAAATCAGCCACATCTGTTGTACTACTAAGCAATGGATACCACTGACCTTTTTGATGCAGCTGCTACAAACACTTAGCTCCAAAACTAGCTTAAAAAAAAAAATGCTCAGGCCCACTCCAGATTAAGCCAGAAGGTTGTCACAGGACAAATTACAGTGTTTCACTGTACAAATGAAATACATGCAAGCAAATCTCATGTTCTTCTTTGAGCATTCTCCTCTTAACTCCAAGCAAATCTGTGAAACAGGGCAAAATGGCTTGGCCACGGATTCAGGCTAGGGCTATTACTGTTAATAATCTTAAAACTACAAATAAAATGTCATGCATGCACTGACAACACAGGCTAATTTGTGGGATTTCTGTCCTCCAGTCCTACAATACTGCATTGACTCCAAAACTCTTAGTCCTCTGAAAGTATATAGAAACCTTAGGTATGAACTTCTGGTGACTACATAGCATGATGCCACCACCTTTAATAGTTAGTGCTGCTTCTCTCCAGCTGACAAAACAGCAGTCTTAAGTAAGGCAGTCACTAGCTACCATAGCTGTCATGGGATAGACACTTGCAGGAGAGCTGTTGTTTCTTCAGACTTTCTAGTTAACAATTATTAGCAACCACTGAATGTCATTTCTGAACATACCTTTTCCACCATCTCCAGAAGTAAAAGCATTTTTGTAGTACTCCTGTGAAATAAGAGCAATCCGTAGGTGGCAGTATAATTCCATTTAATTCAAGAAATCCTTCCCAGTCTACTATATTTAGTACAGAAGTCTATATAAATCTATTAAGATTTTTTCTGGCATACTATCAGCATTGTCTAAAGGGAGTCATCAGAGGGGTCTAGTTTCTATGATGGATAGGTGAGAAAACAAGATCTTTTTGTATCACTGCTTGTTGTTCATACACTTTGAGGAACATGTCTCTTACCAGTTTCACAAGTCTGAGGAAGAAGAGACATTTAACCGAACACATCTTTGTGGATCACAAAAGAAGGCAAAAGTATTCACGTAACGGCAAGAACAAGTCTGGATTTTTGCACAGAACCTTATAAAGGAACACACATGTAGGGTATTTGGACTAATCTGAAAGCAAGAACAACCTATTATGTGCAATATTAATTTTCATTATAGAATTTCAGTGTCCAGAAAGAGGTAATATCTGAACAACAGCAACCAGTTGTGTACTGCTGACTTGAGGATATATTTCATTTTCAGTCATTTTGGCTAAAAGAAAACTGATTTCACCATAGAAAGTAGGAGAATTAGCAAAAGGGCGGGTGCCTGTTACAAAGCAAGCAATTCAAGAACAGGAAGCAGCTGCAACCAAAAAGTAGGCTGCCAGCAACAAGGCCAGATCTCAGTCTCTCTATCACTGTCCATCTTCAAATCACATTATAAACACTAATACAGCAGTTATATGGTAGAGGAATCTATGCATTCTAGTGCTATTCAGTGCGTTACCTTGAATTAACTCATGCTACAATACCTAAATTATGAAATGGAATAACAAAGTGAAGATACATACCGTTCCTACCCTGTTGATGGGACACGTAAAGCAGTGATTAGCTATGGCAGCATTTCTCGCTTCAATTGGCCACAGTGACTCACTGTAATACACAAAAGAGGAGGCAGGTATTCACTACTTGTCTACTTCAGAGCTATATTTAGATTATGACTGTTTCACACTGTACATTTTCTGACAAAGAAGCCAAAGTTAGCTCCTAAGACTGATCTTGCTCTTACAATCAAAATGTCCCCATAGATATAACCGAGCACTGTAATTATTTTCTGCTCAAATGTAAGTATAAACAATTCTATCTGATAACCTGGTAAATACGGCTTTGTCATGGCAAAAAAAAAGAAAAAAATGAACACATCTCAAGATTTTTAAAGCAATTAAAGTGGAAAATGTTTTACTCTCCAAATTATGCAAAGGATTTACACGTGCTTTCACATTCCACTAGTTTTCAATATACCAAACATCATTCTGCAGCCAAGCTGTAAGAGATTCATACAAGTTGCCTTTTTCCCAAAATGGTTCAGGAGAGGCTTTTGCAGCAGTAAATGAAAAAAAAAAAAAAATCAATTATGGGAGTAATAAAAAGATTAAAGAAAAGGAAAAATCCATTTCCATCAAAATTTCCTACTTCTATTATTTCAACCACAGTTTTCATAGCACTTTCCAGTAAGTCATTTTCCCATGGTAGGTTGATGAAAAAGAAAGCATGTTTAACTGCCAGTAACTTCCCAGTAATTATCTATCAAAACAGCCACTAAATTTACATAAAATCAAGAACTGGGAAATAAGGAATAAAAAATTCTTTCTCTTTTACAAGCCTCTACCTCTTTTCCAAAGGAGATTTCAATTCCGACTGATGTTTAAAACTGAAATAGTCTTCTTTTTATTAAATAGTTTGATACACAGGGATCAAACTAGTTAATAGCAGGTCTCAGAAGTACTCAGAACTCCAAAACAAAGGTGATACAATTTGTACACTCCTGTGACAGCATGTACCTGCCAGATTCTGAGTACCAAGACAAGGCTGCAAGCATCTGACTCGTTAATCTCCCAGTCAGACTCAAGAATCTTCAGAGATGGTCACTGGACTGATTGAAAGGACTTGGTTTATTGCCTCTTTTCTCAACTGCTTTGAGTCTGGCAGCCAGCTCTTCTAAGAAAAGGGGATTTTATTGAAAAGCTCCAGCAAATTACAATTTCACAGAAGAAGAAAGACAGGAAAAAAAGGCTATAGCCAAGAAGCGACCCCAGAGACAGTTTTTACATGAGCCTCAAGAGTCCTCTTCCTGCAATAAAAATTATATGCTTAAAAAAACAATCAAGTGAAAGCCAATAATTAGGAGAGCCTGAAGCACCCTGAGTACCAACGAAGTGCTGTATGACAACAGGGTAAGGTCTGTTTGCTCTCCTGTTAATGGGCTATAAGCAGACAAACATCACAAATATTATTCTAGTAGTGACATAAATGCCCCAAAAGCATTGTGTATTCATTCAGTTCTTTTCAAAGGACATTTTCCAGCATTACTCAATCTAAATTTAGCTTTTAGACCAAAAGCTATTAAAGGCAGTTTGAATGACAGAATATTGCATCTAACCTACAGTTCTACTCTCCAGATTTGTAAATACATAGTTCTCTGCATCTGAACTGGCTGCGGGTATGAAAATTTTATGCCTCTAATCTGTTTTCACCATTTCTACCCTCTAATGAATGCTCAGTGTCCTCAGAATTTTCTAGCTGGTCAGCAACAAAAATTGAATGAATGTTCTTGGACCTTTTTACAAAATGGAAAATGCTAAAAAAGATATTCCTCTTACATTTCTAACTCTTCTATGATCTTGTATACCCAGTTAGCAAGTCTATATTGCCTGAACGTTTCATACATCAAGGTTTGCAAAACTGATGCTGGAAAAATCTCTTCCTCTAGGTTTAAAGAAGTAAAAATGACAGTATTCTGCAATTAGTGCATGCACACAAGCCCAGATGAAGGGATAGAGAAGAGAAATGAGTATTACAAGAGGTCAGTATGTCGTCTTCTTTTGTTTGCTACTGGATATTATACTTGTATTACAATATCATCAGTAACAATGAAATATGCTCCTGTTAGCTTCCTAAAACTTATCTTTGGAGCTGTAAACTCAAAGTCAGTTCAGCTAGCCCAAAACATGTTTTTTACAACTCACAAAGGAAATGTTTTTCTTCTGAAGAACTCTGCAAAGCCAGACTTTGCCCTCCATCCTGTACAAAGTTAAAAACTTATGCTGAAAAGGGATAAAAATATTAATATTTATAATATAAACTACCATCCCTTCCTCAGTCATATGTATGTAAACGTTATAGAATACTAAATTACTTTTCAGGGTCTATTGTTATCAGGAAACAAAAAAGACAAAAAGAAAAAGCACAGTTGTTCTATCATGTGTTAAGCTGATATGTAGACACATTCTGGAATCCCACACTTCAATTTACAAATAGTCTAATTTGGAGCTTGAAAGTATTGAGTAGTATGGCAAAGAAATTAATACAATGAAAATGAAAGAAAGGCATGGTGATTTTGTAAAGAATAGTGGTACAAAGAATCAGTGAAACCATTTGTACAAGGTTTCTACCTAAAGAAAGCCCCCCACCAGTCCCAAAGAAATACAGTTATTTAACATTACATTATATTATCCCAAGCAATACACAGCCTGTGTCAGACAATGTTTTGGAAGCATGGCACATTCAAAGGTTATTATATTGAAATGTGACTGATGCTGATATGTAGAGGCAAAGAACATTCAAGACCTAATCCACAAATTAATCATTATGGGCTAGCTAAGAAGTGTATTTTCGTAGCTCACTGAGCTGGCTTTCTTTTTTCTTCTAGCAAATCAAGTCAGTAGGGTGCAATTAATGTCAATCTGCAGAAGATTAGTCTCAAGGGAAATAGTTTACACTGGTTCAATCTGGTTCAAGAGGCTTGATAATAACAAAATTGCCAACAGTTAAAAAAAAATGGTTCTGAGAAAAGGGTTTCTCAGCTTGGCTCTGAAAAGTGCAATTTGATACCACACTTATTGGTTCCTAGGTGGACAATGCAAGCTGGCAAGTTAAGCCTGAATGTAAATTACTACCGCCTATCATAAAGCAAAAATATTACATAGACAATCTAAAGAAACTCTCATTAGTTTTTAGAACACCACATGGATGCTGGTTAACTCTGTCTCAGAGACAAAAGTCCTGCACATGTACAACTAAAATTCTGGAAGTGAATTAGTGATTATGAGCAGACTGGCAGCCTAAAACTCCAGATGGAGAACAATGCAGATTCCTTTATGAAGGCAAAACAAGGAGGTGATACCTCAGGTTCCAAGACCTCTGTAAGGTGCCCTTGAGGCCCCAGTGAAGGGGTGAGAGGTTCAGTTTAACCCAGTAAGTGTGCAACAGCCTAAATCAGTTTGTATTTTACCTGAGTGTTCCAATAGTGGCTGAAGGGTTAAAGATGATCTCAGCTCCATTCATACTAAACATGAGCCAGTTCAGAGGGTGATGGCGCCCGTAGCAGATATTCACAGCAATTGTTCCAAACTGTGTCTGAAACACTGGGTGTCCTGTATTTCCTTCCATATAGTAAGTAGACTACAAACAAACACACACAAGTGCAGACTTCTTTAAAAAGTGAAAAGAAATAGCTGCAACGTCACTTTGACACTTCCCAAATTCTGATTACCAGCTTCAAGTCATTAGACAATAAGCTGCACTGTAATGGATATATAGCAAATTCAAATCCCTTTCCGTTTCCCTTCATTCAGACTACACCTAAGCACTGTCTGACTTTGACATAAACACTTCTATTCATGCTAGAAACTTCTACAGAAGCTTAAGAGAGATCCAAAAATTGCCAAAATTTAGGCACTTCTCTTAGAACTTTCACCACACAAGAAAATTTTCCTAAGTCATCACGATCCTTTGATTCCAGTTAAAGAGAGATGATGAATACTGTTTAAAGAACATGGAATTCCTTCACATTCATGTGGCACTTCAGGATGTGGTTTAGTGGGCATGGTGGTGTTGGGTTGATGGTTGGACTTGATCATCTTAAAGGTCTTTTCCAACCTTAATGATTCTGTGATTTTGTGTGACATGCATTAATTTTATGAATGCTATAAGGAAATATCAGTGTATAGCCAAGATTGGTTATTTAAATTTCCTACATGCTTATTGCTCCAAACAAACAGAAGGCTTGAAACTACCACCAGGAAAATCACAGGATAAATCTAGAGGATACTCCTTAAAGAAACTGGAGCCAACTGTTGGGTTAAACGATCCCATGTACCATATGCTGCAAACTTTCATAGAATCATATAAAACATTTCTAAACAATTAGAAATGCACTGGCTCCTGCAAAAGGTACTAGTGACGAGGACAGAGCAATGCTAACAGCTATCAAGAGAGACAAACATTCACAGAGATATTCTAAATAAAATGTACAGAAATGGTTCTTCCCAGAACCAAGCATATGTGTGGAGTCACTGACAGTTGCTTGCTTAGTTCTCAGTGGTAGTAAAAAACCCAAGAAAATCTCAGACATCAACAGGAAGGGTATTGAAACGTAACAGAAAACATAATTTTGCTGGTTTAAAAGAATTCTGTGTGCCCATGTCTTTAATACTCTGGGCAATTCTAGCGTCTGCATAGGATATCCTAGAGATAGAGTAAGTACAGGCAGCTGAAACGATGAAGGGGATGGGGCAGCTCCCTTGTGAGGGGCAACTAAAAAGGCTCTTCAATCTGCAGACAGAAGGCTGAGGGTGATATTATGAATGCAATTTATAAAATCACAAAGGCAGTGGATCAGATGAATACAGAAATCCCAACCAGGAGCAGTAGTGGGTATTGACAGAAATTACACTCTTGTACCTGTTTTCAACCAAAGTAACTTTTTTCATGCAGCAGGCAGTGCACTTCTGAAATCGGCTTCTTTGTGAAAGCAGGTGGTATCACCAGGTTCAGAAGGGATTAGACAAAGTCATTCATAAAAGAACAACAGATAAGAAACAAAATGGCCAGACTTACTCCTAATAGTACCTTTTTGTGATGATCTCAGAGATAGAAAAGCAAGGTACATAATCCACCAGCCTGACCCAATGGGGCATGCCTCTTATCACATAAGAAGGGTGTGTTGTAACACAGTTCCCTTTTTAGTAAAACTATCTGTCCATTGTAACAACCACTGCCATTCGTCTTGAAAGAAGCAGAACCACATCAGGCCTAAATCAAGGACGGTTACTGCTGGGGAACAAACTAGGTCCTCATCTGAATGCAGGAGAATGGCATGACAGATACAGGGGGATCATCTTCTGAAACCAAGAAGGACTAGAGGTTCAGTATGCCCAGCAATGTGACATCTCATGTTTCTTATTTATTATCAGGTCTCATGAATTTGCACTATCCCTTGGGCACTGATTTTATCTCCTTTCATTGTAGAGAGCACACCACGTGGCAGGCACTCACACAATTCTTTTTCAAAACAATTCTGCTGCTTGAATATATTTCTTTTTTTTCTTCTATTCTCAGTTTTCTTTTATTACAATAGAAGAAAAACAAAAATGCTGTTGCTTCACGGAATTCATCAGTTCTCATTTCTTCATTCCTCACCAGAGATCACAATCATCTTCACAGCAACAAACTGTGATGTCTCAAGAAGGACTGACTTTTGTTTATTTATATGCCCTTCCACATGGCTGAACAGGTTACAGACCAATCTCTTTCCCCTTCCGAGTTAGTTCTCATCGATTCCACAAGGGTGATTGTAACTAGGCTCCTTTCCCTATCTGCTCTACAGAGACAATCCACAAAAATTAATTTCAAATTCAACCCTTCCTCAGGGCTTAACTTTGTTGATAAAGAAAACAACATTAAAGTAACAGAGATGAGCAAACCTTCCCTGTAGTCTTGGTGGTTTCTAGAGTTCCTCTATCAAAATTGCTCAACTCAGAAGGATGAACGTAATGCTTTGCTAACAAAACTAGCTAAAAAGACAGCGCTGTTTTGGGTAAACACTACTTGCTTCTATAATGAGGTAGACACAAAAAGAAATGTCAAATCATTACAGTATACCTGCAAGATATAAATAGATTGTTTTGTGGTAATTCTAGCATTTAGGATTATAAGAACTGACCCCTTTTAGGAATTATGCAAAACTCTTAATGAAACTCTAGTTATACT
Organism: Phaethon lepturus; assembly: GCF_000687285.1. NCBI lineage: Eukaryota > Metazoa > Chordata > Aves > Phaethontiformes > Phaethontidae > Phaethon > Phaethon lepturus. The sequence continues at coordinate 21,808 of NW_010564755.1, forward strand.
TCACATGGAAAAGTAAAAATATTTTCTTTTTTTAGGTGCCTTTCATTACAGTTTCATAGCTGGAAACAAGAAGTTTCTTGGAACTTGGTGAAAGACATAATATTTTAGCACAAGTAACAGGAATTTAATTTTTGTTTGATTACACAGGGAACAAATCAAGAATATGGAAAGTAACCAAAATTAATTTTTATTAGTGCTTGTACTTTATACAGATTTGTTAGTTACTCTCTTGCTAGCTAAAAGACAGATCCAATAAAATAATATCAAATGTCAAAATAATTGTTAAAGAGAAGTCAACACAGGCGACTGACAGGCCTGTGCCAGAAATCCATGGTGTAGGAACCTATTAACAGCCGCCTCTGAAGAAACACAAACCAGTCTGATCAGGTCTGGGAGCCCAGGTCAAAACTTCCAGAGGTCTTTGAACACCAAGTTTCAAGACACTAAAAAACTTTTAAAATCAATGAAAAAGCCGTTTGAATTGTGAAGCCTCAGTTTAGTGACTGGAGCATTCAAACAGGGAACAAAAGCAACTGCAGGTATATAACCAGTGCTTAGAAGAAATGCCTCTGTTAATTAATCACTTTAGCTGGCAAGGAGAGATTTAATTAGGTAAGACAATGTATTTTTAGACTTTGGTTAATTTTTAACCCTGATCTTTCTGCCTGTGATAGTTCTATGGATGGATAAGCACATTTCAGATCTACCAGTTTTCTTCTGACATTGCCTTTACTACCAGTTCAGTTTCTGAAGCTGATTCTGGAGGACGGCCTAAAAACTGCTGGGGGCTTCAGTGGAAATAATGTGATTAGTAAACAGAAGATGCTGCAAACCAGCTATTGACTCAGAAGTGTAATGAACTGCGGTATTCTGCTCAAAGAAACATAAGCAAAAGAACTGTCATTTCCAAGACAATCTCACAGAGATTGAGACCATAAATAATGCTCGCATCTGAACCACAAAACAATTGCCCTCCAAATTAAAGTAAGTTCAACATGCACACATGCAAAAGCTATCTGAGCCGATCATGCACAAATAACATAACAAAGCTGTGACTTAAAGAATTTGGTTTTAAAGACCCTCGATACTTTTGTAGTTTCCATCAGGCCACGGAAGAGTACATGACAAAGATTCAATGTTTTTTGTCCTTTAAGAGTCATCACTCTCTATTCTTGATAAATTAATTTACTATAATTTCACCCGAGAATAACTGATTTCACACGTAATGAACCACACTTTCTAGAAAAACATTACATTTCCTGCCAATATCACTCTGATACAACACACACAGACACAAGCAAGAGCTGCAAAGTAAGACTAGCTTGATAATCACAATACTGCATCTTACCTCATTGAAATCTCCAACCCTTGGAATGTGATTTTTCCTACTTTTGCCAAGGACAGCTCCAGAATTAGAAATGACCACTGCAGCATTCCACAGAGTTCCCCCGTGTATTTCATCTCGCTCCAGGATTGGAGATACCACAACCATATTATATTTCTTTGCCAGCTATACAAATGAATACAATTCTTATTTATACACAAGCCTGAAGTAATTATTTTCACTTTTTGTTCATAAAGAAGGACTAAAAAAAGTTTTTATCTGGTACATTACTCTGACTGTTATCAAGGGCTAATGCTTAACTCACACTGGCATGCCCACATTGCCACAGTTTCTTCATCAAACATGGATACACCACAGAGAGCTTTTCACCTGAATCCTTCAACTAGAAATGCACGGTACCAAATGGAAAAAAGGCATCTAAACAGTGACAGTCAAACTACGAAGCTGACCTCTATCTATTCACAGGTATAAAAGGAGATAGATGCCATCACATTGTTTCATTCTGGTATACCACAGGTGGTATACCAGAAAGAAAGGCACCGAGGCTAGCTGGAAATGGTTATTTTAAAAAAAAAAAAAAAAAAAAAAAAAGGAAATGTAAAATAGCGTTACGTGTTAACTATTCATGTTAAATAGCATAGGTGTGAGTGAGAGATACAGCAACTTCTGACTGCCAGTTTACTAGCACATTGTCTTTTCCTTCAAATCACTTCTCTTTCTTCTATTTCTCCAAACTTCCATAGTGTCATTAATTCCATAGCAAGAAGCAACACAGACTTGCCCTAGATCATACTAAAGGTATTATGCTGTCTACAAAAGCATAGGTCAATGCATATCTGGGCAAATTTGACATCAAACAGTCTTTCTTGTTTCAATCACTTGTAGAAGAAAATAATGAAAATTTCTTATTTAAAAAGTTGTCTGAAAACAAAAATAAACTCTACCACCCTTGCAATCAACAGTGTCTGGAAAAATAAGAGCAAGACAATAACAAATCTCCTTGAGTCCATAAAAGGCCTCCTATATTTTGTGTCATTCCACAGGGAGATGCAAAAAGATTTGTGTGAAACTGTTCCCTGTTCAGAAAAGGCTAGTTATTCTTCTCCTCACACCTTCCTACAACCATTGTTTAATACTCAACTGTTCCAGGAAATAAACATTTTTTAAATGGAAATTAAAGATGTTTGTAGGAAGAATTGTTCTTGTAAAATTCAGGAATAGTTAAACGGGCAGTTCCATATGCCTTCCATGGTACAAGGCAGTCTATAAATGCAAAGTAGTTTAAAAAATAAATATTGAGCACAGTTGTTGTCCATTTCTACTTCACTCACTAGCATAATATTTGTCAAGCAAGGTGAAAATTTATTTTTTATTATTTCAGTTTCCTCAGTGGTACAAGACTGGTACATAAAGAAAAAATCCATGCTAATCAGTGGCAGTCATGAGCTAGGGTTGGAGGCTGGATATGAAGGTTTTTTTGCTTGGTTGTTTTTTTACCTCTTGACAGAATTTTGTTGTTGGCCCATCCTCTGCTGACTCAGCAAATTCAGTCCAAGGAAGCTTCTCTCTTGTACAAAAAGCAAAGGGCATGGCTGGAAAACAGGAATGCAAAGAAGAATGCAATTTACAAGAATGTTCATGTCACTCAAGAAATACACACAGTTTTCACGAATACAGATAAAAAAATTAAACGCTTAGGAATGATTCGACTGTTCCCTTTGTTTGAAAGGCAAGGAGTTTCAGGCCCATGCAGCAAAGCAGAAGGGAAAGAATGCACTTAGTGAAGTCTTACCAGAGGTAAAAATACAAAATACACCCTAGTCACTAATGCACACTTTCTGCAAATAACCTCTTTTCACAACTTGGGCCTTCATTTCGATTTTCGCCTCTACTAAGAGTCAAAGACTCCATTGTAATTAAAATTAGATTTTTAAAATTTTAATATCTGTCTAGAAAAAAACCGAAGTTTTATAAGAAAAAAAATGAGGAAAGGATCACGAAGGATGACACAAAGAAGGAGCACACCCACAAATATCACTGCTGCAGCATACAGCAGTCTTTGATACAGCAGACTTCACACACATTTTCCAAACAGTTCTGCTAACTAACACTCTTTGCTTTTTCCTTTAGAAAGTAAATCAGCAAAGTCAACTGTTATCTCTTGGAAGATCTCTGCTGTTTACTTACAGTACATACTAGTACATATTTCTACTACTTCTAGTACAGGATGCTTGTTAAAACAGAAGGAACTTGACCTCTGACAACCTAGAAGGAATCACAGAAAATACTCACTCCAAGCCTCCTGGAAACAAACGATGTTGACCCCACATATTGCAGCTACTTCCACAACCTCCTCAATTCGTCTGTGCAGTGCAGCCACCTGATTGCGAGAAGTGTCATGCTATTAAAAAAGCCGTATGTTCTAACCCACTTGTATATTAATAGCCTGGTTTTACAAGCTTTGTTCACATTAAATTTATCTTGTTCTATACTTAGTCCCATTGCTTTCAGAGGGAATAACTCAAAAAGTTATCATTCCTGAGCACTGATAATAGAAAGAGCTAGATACAGATTTTTAAAAGCATTTAGATGCTGAAAATAGAGAAAGAATCTAATGGAATTCTAATTCCATTGTTACAACATTGAAATATATGGCATCTCATTGCTGACTGACTTGCAAGTAGCTAAAAATCTTAACAGAATCAGCAAAAGTTATAATTGTGCTGCTCATCATAAACAACCTACAGAATGACATTAAGTAAACGTGAATTCAAAGTCAAGTACTCAGAATCTTAAAATATGAGGTAAGGTCAGTCCATTTCCTTGGTTATTTCTGAATCCTGACCACACACGTGGATCTCGGACACTCTCTACAAGTTATTAACTCCAAACTATTTTCTAAATCCCTCTGTCCAAAGATCTAAGTAGATTATTACCAAGAAAAACCATGAAAGCATTTATTAATTTCTCAAAAAACATTGTGTCAAAGTACTTTTTTCTTGAGTATTCTACTTAAAGAAAAGCATAGGTGTAGCACTTTGTATTGATACTTTCAGATGTCAATTAAAAAAAAGGGACGAGAGGCAAGCCAACAGTGACCTGTGAACTCAAAAACTGTACATTGATTTACAGAAACAGTTAACTAGTTATTTATATGGTAAAATCATTAATATAACTGATAATCTTTTTAACAGATGCTACAAAGAATCCACAAACTTGATCCATATACTGAATTAATTACTTGCATCTGTGACAGGTAATCTTTCCAAAACAAATTACCTCAGAAATGTTCTGCCTTGTCACTGTACAAAACTACTAATCCAGGAGATTTAAGAAGTGTGGTATTTCACTTTTTTTAAGCTATTTTTAGGAGGCTATTTCTATATATGTCACCTCAGTGCTTTTCTGTCCAAGATGTTGGGAGATGATGATCACCTTATAATAAGATTTGGCTTACTGCTGTACAAAGAATAATGAACACATTTTTATTAATCTGTGTTTACTCTAACAGATTTTCCTATAATGGAACATTTCTCAATTAAAAGAAGAACTGCACCTGTGGTTTCCATGAGTTGCCATCTCTTTTGATTTCAGGCAAATGATTTTCTGTTCCATTTTAGAGACAAAGGATTTTCATGTACAAAATCAGTGACTAAATATTTAGCTTTGGAGAAATTGCAAACAGGTTGGGCAATTCACTAGGTAAATATAACACAAGAGATGTTTCTGAAAAACAATAAAACTGAATGTGTCGTTTGAACTTCTTACAGTATGCTGCATTAAGATAGTGATGGGTCCTATATTTCCAATTGGTAGACACTTCCTGATGGAGTTTCTAACATCAACAAGAAAAGCATGTTATTTGTCAATCCAGCAGAAGAGGAGTTACACACAAACGGCCCAGATCCCAGTTTGTGTACCTGGACTGCCACGGCTGTGTCTGTGGGAAGTGGAATTTTATTTTGTACTAGTCCTACTCGAACAATACGTGGCCTTCTCAATTGCTCTGGCGCAGCTTCAAATCCATAGCCCTGTAGCTCAAAATCTCTTTCCTGAGCTGCTGACAGAGCAGCAGCTGGCAAATTAAGTTTTCTGGATGGAACAGGAAACAAAGACATTTCAAGATGAGATGTCCCCCTTTTCTGCTCTGAATGCGATGGATCAAAAGGATCACAAATACCGTCTACCCTGCAGAGACACCCAAGCTCCCATGCACCCATATGCAACTACCAGACAAGGGAGCAGTCAGACAGTGGCCAGGTCATGTGCAAATCTTGCTGCTCTCCTCCAAGGCAGCAGGCTCCCCGTGTCCTCCTCTAGAATTATGATTTCCAGACACTATTACCTTGCTGCAGAAATCAAGGAGCACATACGTACAAACTTTCACCTGTCACCCCCAGATTATAAACACCTTTCCCTCCAACGTATTTTTCCTCACGTTAAATCCCCACTTTTCCAGCTCCCTCAGCCCGAAGCCACGACCTCGCCACGCCCCCCTCAAAACCACCCCGCTCAGGCCTTTCATTTCAGTCAGCCACCTTCTCATACCTCTCTACCACCCTGCTTCTCAAACCTCGATTGCCTCCAAACTACCGCAGCTACCTCACCACAGCCTAACTCACCACAGCCTAACCCCACCGCAACACCACAAGGCCTACCCTTCTTTTTCCTTTCAGCCCAGCCCTGTGTCCTGCCCACCCACCCTCAGACTGACTCCTTCCCCCTCACTCCCGGGCTGGACATCCCCGCAGAGGCCGAGGGGCAGGAGGGAGACGGGACTGGAACGGGACCCGCCCCGCGGGGGAGAGGGAGGCGAGCCCGTCCTAGCAGCG
>NW_010564756.1:0-355 GCF_000687285.1 Phaethon lepturus
CTCGCCGCAGTGGGACGGGCACGGGCGAGGCCGCTCTGCCTGAGCTTCCCTCTCACTTCTCCTTGGCAGGTCCGACCGATCTCAGCATGAAAGGTGGGGCCTCCAGCACGGCCCCCTCCAACAGCACCAGCAGGGGAATGCAGGCTGCCCAGCTCAGCCCCACGGAGATCAGCGCAGCTCGCCGCAGTGGGACGGGCACGGGCGAGGCCGCTCTGCCTGAGCTTCCCTCTCACTTCTCCTTGGCAGGTCCGACCGATCTCAGCATGAAAGGTGGGGCCTCCAGCACGGCCCCCTCCAACAGCACCAGCAGGGGAATGCAGGCTGCCCAGCTCAGCCCCACGGAGATCAGCGCAGG
>NW_010564756.1:656-1840 GCF_000687285.1 Phaethon lepturus
GGTCTGCAGACGAACTGGAAAACCTCATTTTACAGCAGAACTGACTCCCGGTGTCTGCATCGCTCCTCTGTCGAGAAGACAATTTATACCTGCTAGAAAGAGGCTCCCAGCGATGTCCTGCTCAGGACCAGCGTCGTCCTCCCGTGAAGCGGCGGGGGAAGAAGGTGGAATCCAAGAGACCTGTTTTCTTTTACACTCCAAGCACCTGGGACTTCAGGCACAAGGACACGTTTTTGAACCGTACCAACACCCGTGCGTCCAGCCGACCGGAAGCCAAACCTGCGGCTTGGAAGGATGTGGGACTTTCAAGGGCAGAAGGGAGCCTGGGGAGGTTTGGGGCTGCAGATGTATTTAGAATAACCTTTGTGGACCCAAATGTTAGATTCCCGTTCCCAGATAATTTCCAAGTCTTAGGTGAGCTGAATCACATATTTATTGAGAAATGGACCCTCCTCTCCCCTTAGTAATTTATTTTTCTGAAAATGGATTCTTTTGAGTTTGTACAGATTGCCAGTTTTTTGTCTGTCTGATCAGAAGGAATTTATTCCTGTGAAATAACACATTCCATATCACTACACTACTAATTTCCAGGCAGCTCTGCCTGTTTCTCTGGGGAGCCCTTGTTCCACCGGGAGCAAGTTTGCCATCCAGCCCTAGACTTGCTCAGCCTCCAGTGAGCGTAGGTGGCAGCTGACCAACGGAGCAAGCAAGCGTCCCGCTTAGACCCTCGTTCTAAGCGGTCCCGTAGCAGCAGTGGGGTCTAAATCTCCCGAGAGACTCGGCAAGTTCAGCAGACCTCCGGCTAGAAGGACGTCTCGCACTCATTTAAGTCATTGCAGATAAGAGAAAGAAGGAAGGAAATACCTGAGAAACACTGTCTTGCGGTCACCATCCATACTCTACCTCACACTCCATTGTGGGCTTCTTCCAGGACCGGCTGAGCGGGTCCTGGGGGACGGTGAGTGTCGCAGACGCGTGGATCGCGCCGAGGAGGCTGGAACCAAGCCGGCAGATCCAGCGGATCCGCCGGGGTCCTGCTGCTGGGCGGCAGCTCGCCCCCACCCCGCTGCGCCCGGCTGTTTGCGCCATCCCTGTGAAACCACCCCTGGGGTAGCACCAGGAGAATAAACCGTCTGGGAACCGCGTGGGTGTAGCAAAGGCTGACGCCGGGTCTCTGCCTGGAA
>NW_010564757.1:0-1876 GCF_000687285.1 Phaethon lepturus
GTGCTATCAGGGGCTGCGCACTTGCTCTTAAAAGCTGTGCCACGGGGCGTGGAGCAGATAATGGTTCTTACCCCCGCACCGGGTAAGAGTTGTCTTGTTGCAACCACCCACCCCTCATGCAGCCGTGCGGCCCAGCTCCGATAGAGCAGTGGTAGCGCGCTGTTAGGCTGCCGAGAGCTGGCACTAAAAATCATGTCTTCAGGCAAAAAAACATTGGGTCAAACCCACAGGGATTTAAAACAAAAAATAAAAATCCATCTGGAGCTTTGGTTCAATCTCTCAGCAGAGAGGAGCACAGAGGGGAGGGACCCAAAAGGATCATCTTGTCTTGTCCATCCCCGAACTGCCGCGTAGCTGGGGAAGATGCTGGTGCGATCTGTTTTTGAAGCCTGCGTGGAGGGACGTGCAGCCCCTCTGAACCGAGCCTGGCGTGCTTCACCGCCTCTGCAGTTAGGAGGGGTTTCCTAATCCAAACTTTGCTGACTGCCATCCTCGCTGTGCCTGCCTTGCGCACGGATGTGTGTTCCTGGGACGAAAGAAGCTCTAACTTCTGTCCTCTCTCCCAGGCACGCTGAGGTTTTAACCACCTCAGCCCCTCCGCACTGCTGTCCTCCGCAGGTGTCCCCCCTCTCCTGCCTCTGTGCTGCCTGCGAATGGGGCCAGCTGCCAGCTGGGGCCGTCCCACCACCACTCACATCCACTCTCAAATCCATGGGGTGAGAAATACAGAAACCTGCTGATATGGGGAGGCTGCAGCAAAGGCTGGGATTGCTGGGGAAAGCTCATGTTGGTGGCTCCTGGCACCGGGACCTTGGATAAGAGAAAGTTTCAGAGGCTAGGGATGTTCAAGCTGCAAACTTGGAGATGCTGCAAGTTCCCTGGGTGTTGGGGAACACTGGAGAGGGGAGAAAACCTACTGGCGTGGTTAGGAGGATCGTTGGCATATCTGTGCTTCATCATGCCTCTGTGAAGTTCATCTGTGACTGATTGCAGCCAAGGGACCCAAATTACTCCTTATCCCCTTCTTCCCTGTTGTGGTCTCTGCCTCCTCATGCATATCTTAATGATACTTAATTTATATGCCACGATCAGCCCTTTGTGGAGACTGAAGGAAAGAAATCGTTGAACCCTCCTGCACCTTCTGTATCTTGTTGTTGTTGTTGCCACCATTCATTTTACATGATTCCTCTGATCTTTCAGGTCTCTATAAAGCTGTGGGTGCACCGTGTGGGTCTCCCTCTGTACCTTTCCCTTGCATGGGATAAGGCTGCTGTTACAGGTTTACCATCATTTTCTTGGGTAATAACCAGCCCTCTGGGGTCCTTGATCCCAAATCACAGAAATCTGTGGGGTTTGTTTTTTTTTTTTTGATATTTCACTTCCTTTTCATAGAATAGCAAACTTTTGGGTTTTTTTCCCTCCTGCATTTTCACCAAAATATCCTCCACTTTTCCACCTTTCTATCCCAAAGAAGCGCCTCAAAATGAACACCCATTTTACACCTGTCTTCCTCTTCTCAAATCCGTGGCCAGCCCTGTCCAGGCCACCCCTTTGCTGGATGGGCTGAGTCCTGCAGCTCCATTTCTCCTGCAGCTGTCTCAGAAAGCCTCCCCAGCTCCCAGTCTTCGACTGGCTTTATTGGTTGCTTAAGAAATGCCCTTGGGAACTGTCTTTCTGAAGAGGTGACCTGATGTGGGCTTGCGAAGTGGCTTCATTTCTCTTCTACCCAGAGATACCCAGCGTGCCAGGCTCATGCTGGACTTGGCCGGTGTTTTTTGTGTTTATGTCTTTTTTTTTTTTCTTCTTTCTCCTGGCTTGTCCTGAGCGAGGATTTTCCCTGTGTCAGCTGGACCCTCCTTGTCCCAGCAGTTGTCTT
>NW_010564758.1:0-9326 GCF_000687285.1 Phaethon lepturus
ATATATATACCCAAATATACAACTGCATGTTTGTTCCTGAGAAAGATACAGAACAAATATTTCCAGTGTGGTTCATCCAGCGTTATGCTAGTGCAGCATTACAGCATTACATTCTTTCTACTGTCACACTCAAACTTTTTGATCAAGTAACCAAATGCAAAATAGGGAGCAAAATTGTGGCAGGGGGGGGAACATCAGACCCTTTAGTCCTAATATCTCAGTGAGATAAACAGGAATGGACATCAAGAATTGTGTCGTCTCAGAGGTAAAGTTATTGCCATTCACTAAAAAAGATGAGAAAATTTCCATTATGGGAGATTGCCTTGTATTTTCTGTGACTTGCAATTGCCTCTGCATTGTTCACATGAAATTCATAAAAGGGAGACAAAAACCCTGCTTTTATCAGACTGATTTGTAAAATGCAGTGTGAAGACAACTAAAAGTTGCTCCTTCACATTTAATTTCACATTTAACTTTGTTTACTCTGTCACTGAAAGTGACTTTCACTTCAGTGATCTAAAACATACAATATCTTGAAGACGAAGAATTGCTCCAAGTCTACATTTTCAATTCTATAGTTTTCAATATAAGTGAAAGACAAATGTGTCTCTATTTGTGCAATATTACTTAATAATATACATAAATTTATGCCCACATATGCATGCAAATAGCTTGGGCTGTATTTTGTGCTATCAAAGGATGAAAACGCGTCTGTAATAAGAAAGGAGAAAAAAAGCCAGTCACTGAATTAATAAACAAATTTTAGATCAACCTTTCCTCTTTTAAATCATAGGTTTAATGAAATCTAGAAGAGTAGGAAACCTGATACCTGATGATCTTACATCTCTAAAGTAGATGGCTTCATTATCGCTTGTGATTGGAAAAGCTTATCTTGTAAAAGTCACCATAGTTTTCATGAATATCTGGAAATAAAAAATGTGGAGGTTTGCTGCTATGTCTATAAAATTAGCCTAATATTGATTTTCTGGTGCATTAAAATCTGACGTGAGACAAGTTTAAGTATGAGGAGTCTGAAAATAGTGCTACAGCATTGGCTACTTTATTGTAAATCAAAATATTCTAATTATATTTCCCATGTATTTGGATTCCTCAATGTCCTCAGTCACGTATAAGGAGAATGTAAGTGTCTGAAGCCTTGATGCATTTATTACTACAGTCCAGCTGTGATAAAGAGACATTAAAATCTCATTGGCTGTATATTGCTATACTTATAACACAGCAGAAGCATTTTGTACCAACCAGTAACATTATAATATCTCTCAGATTGGGGAACTTTGATGGTATTCAACATTACAGAGGCCAATAAGCTAACTGGAATGTAAAAGATGGAAAGGAAATAACCAGAAAAAAGTATTTAATCTATTCTGTTTCTGTTGGGTGAAATCTGCATCTGCAAAACCAACACTGAGGTACCCAGTACTGTGATTCTTCGATCATTTTTGTGTGTGAAAAGTGATTTCTGTGCCTGAAACTTTCTGATACATGCATACACAAGGTGCTGCACAAAAAGAAGGGGAGTAACGTCTCCATACACTGTATCTGTAAATAGAAAGCTTAAAAATATGGGGAAACACAAAAGCCAGCACAGAAATTTAGGTAGAGGAATCTTTGGAACATGGAAAGAATGACAAGTCCTTAAAACATGACGAAGGAACACCCCCTATTACTGTGGGATAGTGGCAGCGTCGTTCTTTCTGGCTGTGATCACTCTGATTTATTGTGATATCAACTTACCTAACTTTAGATACCTGTGACGTGCATCTGAGAAGCTTAATCTTCATTTCTCATGTAGTCAATAGAGAAAAGGAGTCACATATAAGATGTATTAATCTAACCTATTCTAAAGTAGGAAATACGTTGTGCCCTGAGACTTCCTATTTCTTTCCAGTGACTATCAAGGGAGTTGAGACAATTTGCTGAGATGAAGTCATCCACATGCTGGCTGACATCCCCATTCAAAAAAGAGAGAGAAAGAGGGGGCGGGGGGGGAGAGGGAGAGGTACCAAAGATGCAGAGCACAAGGAACTAAGCTAAATGGAAAAGACCTAGTATCAGGAGGGTGACTAACCTTTAATACTTAAGTCACATGTAAAGAAGGAGAATAATCAGGAACTGGGAACAACAGCAACAAACATAAATGTCTCAATTAATAGAAAGTGAGAGGCCAGTGTTTGAAATGCTAGTGGAGAAAGTACGGACAGATTGACATTGGGACATAATACAGAACTGAACAAGGTGATGAATAGATTTAACTTGCCAAAGGCAGAGAGGAAAACACTCTGAATAACTATATTACCAAGCCTGTGGAAAGCAAGAAAAGAGAGGTATAAATGAAGCTAGAACTGAACAGGAAAGGAAACCTCCCCAACTTTCTACACATGGCTAACTCCTCTGCGCCCATACAGCTCTGCTACGGATTTGGTTAAAAATTTCCCGCTTCCCTTTTTAATATATACACCATTTGCTTGTTGCTCCTGTTTAAGATTTTTAAATCTTTAAAATATCTGAAGTTTTTGCTGTTCTGGCTACTCCAGATATTGACACCAGACAAACCAGAGGATCTCAGAAATGCTGGGTGGAAGGGACCTCTGGAGGTCATTTGTCCCAACCTCCCACTCAAAGCATGGCAAACTGGGGCCTTTCCGGACCAGGAAAACCTCCATGGATGGAGAACCACAGCCTCTCTGGGCAACCTGCACCAGAGCCGTGCAGCCTCCTAGAGATTTTTTTTTACCAGAAGCTTTCAAGGTGCAATTTGTGGCTGTTGTCTTTTGTTATATCATCTGGCACTTATGAAGAGAGTTTGGTTCTATTATGTTGTTCACTAGATATCTCTTAAGGAATTATAAGCAGCTATTCCAGCTCCCCTTTTCCTCCTCTTTGTCGGACTAAACAAACTAAATTCTCTCTGATTTTCTTTGCATAACTATAGGCCCCTGACCCTTCTGTAACGCTCTACTGGACCCTCTCCAGTTTCTCCACACCTCTTTTGAAGTGGGAGCCTGAAATAGTATTCTAGATGTGACCTCAGCAGCACCAAGTAAAGGGTGTTATAATTTCTCTCCACTGGCTATGCTTCTCTTCATATATCCCAGTACACAAGTTCGTTGCAATAAGGCAAAAAGCAAACTGTTCATATTCAGCCTGGCGTCCACATTGACACCTAGGTTCCTTCAGTAAGGCTAATTCTCAGGCAATTGCTTTCCAGCCTGCAAGCAGCTTGTCATTCCTACGTGCAGAGCTTTTGCCTTCTCCTCACAGAACTTCATGAGGTTCCTGTTGACTCAGTCCTCAAGTTAATCCAGGTTTGCCTTGATAAGCCTTTGGACCAAAGTTCCCATTCCTCACATCTGCCATTTCCCCTAACTTTGTGCCATGTAAAAATTTGTTCTGTGTCACCATTGACATCACAGATGCTGCTGCTGATCACTATGGGCCCCAGCACTCAGCCCCTAGCGTTCCCTCTTCCTCAGCTGCCCTCTGGGCATTTAGCCACTGATCGCTGCCCTTTGAGCCTGACAGCCAAGACAATTTTCTACCCACACAGCAGTCAGATTAGGCAGCCAGGGTCTTCTCAGCTACCGAATGAAAACACTGTGGGAGATGGTGTCAAAAGCCTTACCAAAGTCAAGGTATATTACCTCCACGGCTCTTCTCTCATCTGCAGAGCCAGTCATTTTGTCAGAGAGGCAATCAGATTGTTCAAGCATGATTTGTCCTTGAATGCCTGCCGTGAACAATTGCAGTGCCTGAATGCAGCTGGCCTCACAGTTTTTTAATTTTAACACCTGCAAACTGACAATCTCAGTCCTGCAAGGCTGTTGAACTCCAAACTGACGTTGTAATGACACAGCCAGCACCTGCTGCACTTCAGGACATCATAGATTCGTATTTATTTTTTCAGAGTGCTGTTTCTAGGGATGGCGATAGACTTTGTAAGATCATAGTTGCAAATTAACAAGCAATAATAAAAATATTAAATTCCTAAATACCTTCACATCTCATTCTTTGGGGGTGCCTTTTATTTCCCAAACCAAGCCTTAAAACTAAATCAAATTAACTTGAAAGTACTGAGTAATAAACAGAGAAAGTGTTTTCAGAGTAATTCAGATGTTCTAAACATTAGTTATGAGACATCCGATTGAAAGCATTCCTTACTTCTGTGAATAAATGATAACATCTATTCATGTTTACAAGGGTATAAAGCTATACATAATACACGTACATCTTAGATAGGTTTCCAGGTCACATAAAGATATATTCATAGTAATGACTGTTAGTATTTTTGTCAGTACCATCATCTCTACTAAGATATTCCACATGCAGCATTTTCAAATACCAGATTTCATTGTTTCCATTTAAAACAGGATGTTTTGAAATCGTTTGGCAGGGCTACCTTATAAGACACACATTTCTGTCTTTCGGAGGCAAAGACAAACAGATCAGTTACTGAACAGTAAAGGTCAAAGCATAAATCAATCATTTCACTAATAAGTTATCTTCAAGAAATAGCTGTATAAGGAATAGAAGAACGTTTAGCTTGGTATTCTCTGCACAGATATTTCAAAAAGAAAAGGCTCAGGATGACATCCTGGTTCCCATCAGTCCTCTGAGGACAGAGCTTTAAGGTGCAGGATAGCTCAGAGCCAAGCGCTGTAACAGGCAGGTGCTAGGCTAGCCAGCAAAATAATTACACGTACTCTATGCTGCCAGTTGGAAGGAATGGTATTTGTAGTACTAGCAAACAAATTTCCTGTCTGTTCATCTGTCTTCATGAAGACATTTCCTGTCTTCATCATTTGTTGAAGATGTAGAACACCTCTCTTTTTCCAGCCTTCTGATGGTTTATATTCTTTCTTCTTAAATATTTTGACCATAGGGCTATGCTAGGTACACCTGTCCTTTCACCTCTGGACTCACTTCTGGTCCTGAGGAGACGCAATGGTTGTTTCTCCTTTTCTATTGTTTTTACCTGTACATATTTTTGTTTGCCTGGTTGTCTGTTTGTTTGGTTTTCAGTATATGTTTTGTACATCCACATACTGGCATTCTGGGTATGCAGTCACAACTCTTTATATCACATGAGGTAAATACTGATTGTAATAGTTAATTCTATCAGAGAGTATCCTTATCATTCAAACACTATTAGTTAGCAACAGCTGCCACTTTCCAGTACCTGTGATATCAGAACACATTCCTGGAGGACAAATAATGTGTCAGCTGGAGCGGAGGAAGAAAGAGTAAAAGCCAGAAGCTGCCACAAAATGAATTTGCAATTTATTAAGTGCATGTGCTGTTAAGCAATACCCTTCTATTCTTCTGAAAGTCACGAGCAAAGCTGGCTCTTGGAAATCATGCACATGCCAGGAGAAAGCAGCATAAAATCTCTCTCCAGCCCAAAAGACAGCGTTGTCTTGCCTTTATGGAGAAGACATAGTGTTAAGAGGGGGAATAAGCAGCTACCACTGAGCTGACCTGTGGTTCACTGTTGTTAGGTATGACATGAGGATAACATTGGTTTTCCAGTTCTGTATAGAAATATGGTAAATGTATTTTGCAACTGAAACAAAATTTCTAATAAAGAAATGTATTTGAAGTCCTTACGTACAGAACCTATACTCAGGAGGTTCTGCTTAACAGCTAAGAAGTGCTGCAACATACGCTGAAGTTTCATATTAATTATTTGATTAGCTCACTACAGAATTGTGCCTTGGACAGGATTTACTAGCTAAAATCAAAACCCATCCAGACCTAGTGAAAGAATATATTTATTTGTTAATTTTGGAGAGAATTTGAGGAAATCAAGGATGAGTATTTATTTACTGGTTTAGAGATATATTGGGCATCTTAATCACCAGTGAGATACAGAAAGTGGAGTGGTCAATGCAGTAATGGTACTCATGGAAAAAATTTTAGAGCCAGCCAACCTTAAATGTTTTGATGAATACTGAATTTAGGAAGGCCACAAGTCTACTGCAATTTGGTAACAAATCTGAAGAAAAAGGCTTGCTTTGTCTGATAAATAACTGGGGTTCAATAATCCACTTTAGCTGTGGGAAGCTGGCATGAAGATACACAGCAGAAATTTGATACGAGAGCACTGTTGTTTTGAAAGATCAATGATGAGAGGAGGTTATGGCAGAATTTCAGCAGTGTAATTAGTTATGTTAGTAGCACATCGCAAAGAAGCTTGTGTCAGATAAAGAATGGGTGTTCTTTTCAAATGAATCATCTATTAATCACCTGGAAGAAGGGGTAAACAGCACATTAATTAAATTTGTAGGTGATTCCAAAATGGGAGGTGCTGCAACAACTTATACAGAGGTAAGACAAAAAGCCTGTACTGACTGAAAATAAAAATTGACAGTCAGTACTGATGTAGGTTCTATCGAGAAAAATATAAGCGAATGTATCTAAGATAAATAAGAAAAAATTCAACACGAAAACCTGGGGAAAAATTATCTGACGGTAAAAAACGTAATGTGAATTTGTAACACAGTGCTGCAGCAAGGAAAAAAAAAATCAGTTTCATTTCATAAGGCAAAGGACATTGCAAACCAGAAACCCCTCCTGTGGCAACATGGTGCACTCACTGAATATTGTGTATAGGTCTGGACACTTCTACACCAAAAACCTTAACTGAAAGAAATTTACCAAAAAGTAATAAAAAGTGAATATGAGAGAAAATTAAACTCATGAGAGAAAAGAAAAATAATTGTTGCTTACAGAAAAAGCTTGTATCAATGAAAATCAAGAAAACCTGTGAATTTCTCTAAAAACTCTATGGCATTAACATCAAGAAAGGTGAGGTTATATCTAAGGATCCGAGACAATGCAGCTGAAATGCAACCCTTGTTCCATTTGCAATTTTGTCACTACCAAATTATGTGACCTCAGGAAAGTCAGATCGCCTTTATGTGCCTCGGTTTATTCATCATCTTTATAAGTATATGGATATTATAAGAACATTTTCTTATAGAAGAAGTTGCAAGACTCTAAGTTTCCTTAGAGAAGTTTAAAAAGAAGTTTAAAGAAGACTTTAACTAACCAATCTTGATCTAAATTATTAAAAAAAAATAAGAGAAAATGTAAATACTAAAATGAAAATACGCGGGGTGAAAAACAAAATATGTCTGAGATACTTTCACATACAGAAGAACTGTCAAGATCTGAATAGGTAAAACTACTTGAAAGAATGAGTCGGTATCCTTGTGGTTCAAAGGTTTAGGGGTATGTGATTTACATTCTCATTTAACACCTGTGATTCCCATCTCTGTCATTCTGGGACAGCGATCCTGTGCATATTCATTCCCCTATGAATAATATGTATGAAGTCTTTCTATGTGGCTAAAGAGAATTATGTACTTGGTTGAAATATGGTAATGCAGGACAACTGCAAAATCTGACAACAAGTTTTCTTTTCAGCAAAGTGTCTTGAGTCTAATTACAGAAATGTCTGAAGCAGATGTGTATTTGAAAACAAGTCATGTCATTCAGAGAATGAATATGCAATTCTTAATTGTCTTTTTTGCTGAAGGATGGAATGGGGGATAGTGTATTTCAGACCATGTTAATTTATCTACTGAGTTCTACTTGCTAAATCTGTTTTCAGCCTTTCTTTACATCTTACCTAAGAAGAGATGTCAACATTAACAGGAAGGCCTAACAATCCATAAGCATGTTCTATAGTCAACAGTTAAAATATGACAGATAGATTGACATCAGCATCAGAAAAAGTTCTATTTATTAATTATCTGTGCGACTAATCTCAGTATCATGTTTTCACACGGCATGTTGCCTTACAAGTGCTCTACTCTCTAGGTATTTCTAAACCATTCCCCAAATTCCTTCCCAAATGGCACTGAACTCTTTGGAAACAAAACCATACTGTTTTCTTTCCTTTAGTCATACAAACTTTGAGCTGCCCTGGTTTGCTTAATAATTAAGTTGGTAAACACAGAGAAATGAGACTTATTTGGAAGATAACTTCTCTCCAAGAAGGAACAGCATAGTCATGTATAGATGGTAAAGATTCAGGGATAGAAAAGTTGTCATCCACCTTTGTTATTTAATGAACAAATAACACTATTATCTTATAAGAAAATGTGGGCTGTTTCCATTGTAAAGCACTGTACGTCTAGGTAAAACCTAGATCTATTTCCTAAAGAGACTCCAGGTCAATGCCCCAGCACTATATAAATGTGATACTCCATTAACTCACACATGTTTTGCAAACAGAAGCTGAGAAACCTTTTAGCTGCTACCGAACTTGCTGCACTTGTTCATGGATGGTCTATTAGCGAATTTGATAGTGTGCTGTTTCTCTAATAAAGTCTTTTAAATAGACTAAGTGGTAAGGCATTGGTGGGAGCAGGGTCTCGCCCTTTCCGAGGAGTTTGAAATCTGCATTGGTACTTTGATGTTTTTATGTCACAGCTGAACATAAGCAAACAGCCAAGCGCTAAGTTATTGAGTTCCTCCTTGTCAAAA
This sequence comes from Phaethon lepturus, assembly GCF_000687285.1. NCBI lineage: Eukaryota > Metazoa > Chordata > Aves > Phaethontiformes > Phaethontidae > Phaethon > Phaethon lepturus. The sequence continues at coordinate 8,512 of NW_010564758.1, forward strand.
TTTCCACCTCCTAATTTTGTTACTCTCTTTACAGTATTTTGTTCTTACCTCTTACTTGCCATACTACATGGCCCGACCATTGAATTTTCACCTCTCTTTCTCTTTCTATCCCTTCCTCCCTTTTCTTTTATCTGAAAAAAACACAGAACATTTTTGCTGCTTTAACAAGCTAAATCAGTTGAGTTGGTTTAAAGTTGGCTGGTGGTATGCTGACCATTACAGTAAGGTGACCTTGTGGTTGATCCTGAACTTCAACATCTAAAATTCTTAAACAATATGAGTTTAACTATAACCAGCCTAAACATGTTCATCATACTAGTGAAGGAAATTTCAAGTGAGAAGGTCTGAGTAGCAAAAGGAGATTTTTAAATAGACAGAAGGAAGGAACCCACACCTAGGGACACCGGGGTCCTGTATACAAGTATGTTTTCTATGTATGCATAGAAAACAAAGGTCACTCATTCAAACAAGAGTGACTTCAGGCAGTACCTTTGAAATCTTTGCAAGCAGAAGTAATTTAATTTTTTTTCTTTTTCATTCGCAATTTATTGTTAAATTATTTTTAATATTTTGATCTAAAAATGTACTTGCTGCAAAGATGCCTTGTTTTGCTCTTCTATCTGTGCACTCTATAGCCATCAGAAAATTATCTTGCCACCTGTATGTCTAGCAATGGTACAACACTTAGAATGCAAGGTTGATATTCATCTTACATAAAAAAAAAAAAAAGAAAAAATTTTCTGTAAGCCACAAGCAAAACACTGAACAAGCAACGAACAGGAAATAACACACGGCCACAGTATTAGCTTTTTAAT
>NW_010564758.1:9399-9680 GCF_000687285.1 Phaethon lepturus
AAAAAATATTTCCCCCTGAGTCTCATTTGGACCCCTGCCAATAAAATGTCCAGGGATACCTTCTTTTACATACCTATAGCTCTGCATTAGGGATTCACGAATCATCCCCATAGACGGTCACAGGGTCTGTGCTTTTTCCTCCTAGTGCTGTATTTAGCTTTATTCCAGAGATTACATAAAAAGCCTCTCACATCACTCTTAGTCCTCACTTAAATATGGATTATAGTTTTCCGAGGTATGCTTAAAGTAGTAAAAATAAATAAATACATGATATAAATATA
>NW_010564759.1:0-6426 GCF_000687285.1 Phaethon lepturus
AAGTGAGGTCAGAAGCCCGCGCAGATGGGAGGGGGCGGGAGGAGGGGCGCCTGCGCAGAGGAGGGTCAGCTCGCAGGGGGAAATGAAGCCGCCATCTTGGAACCGGGCAAAGAAGAGGCCGGGCGGAAGGCTGTGGGTGGCCATCTTAGAGCCGGGCAAAGCGTGTGACGACTGGCACTGCGAGGTGGGGACGCTCCTAAATAATTTTATAGCTCTGGCTCCGAAACGAGCCGCTTCCACTTCAAAATTGCCTCGAGAGTAGGAGCTACGAGGAATTGGAAGTGTGCTTTCACGTTGCGGTGTCAGCATACCTACAAGGAGCAGCACGGCTGGTGACAGCTGCACCAGCGCAGGCAGGGGGGTACAGCGGCAGGGTGTCTCCGCGGGGAACTCAGCGCGTTGAGTGCGCTCTCCTTTGTTTGTAAAAGGAAAGAAAGAAAATCTTTTGAACATCAACTGCAGGTTTTCCTTGTCCCAGTTCTGACCTGATTTTGTTTGACACCCGTTAACAGAGAGACAAAACGGAGCAGCCACGGGATGCCTCTACGCCCAGGCAGGACCGGTAGCCAGCTGCAGCCCCTTCCCCTTACGTACTTGCAACGCGGCATCTGGAGTACTGCGATCCCCCCAAATACAAAGATACTGACTGGAAGGAGCGAGTCCAGCAGAAGGCTGCAAAGATCAGAGTATGAGGGACAAGGTGAGGTCAAGAGCCAGGCTTTTTCAGCCTTAAAAAGGGAAGGCTCATGTGATGACCTTGCTGCTGTCCATAGCTGTCTCACCAGAAGATACAGAGAAGATGAAGGCAAACTCTTCTCAGAGTTGCATAGCAATAGGCAACAGGCACAGGTTAGAACACAGGGAATTCTAGTTATATATAAGGATTTTTTTAATCTTTTTTTTTTAAACCATAGTGGTGGTCAAATACTGAAACAGGTTGCCCCAAGAGGTTGTGGAACCTTTGTCTGGTGCTGGTCAAGACACTGCTGCATACAGCCCTGAGCAACCTGATCTAAATAGACATACTTTGAGGAAGGGGTTGGATTAGATGACCTCTGGAGGTCCTTTTTCACCTAAATTATTCTGTGTGCCTATGAAAAATTTAAGTATTCCATTTTTAGTGATAAATATTTAATAGAGGATCAATTACATTGCATTAGGTAAATGCAAGGACTTTATTACTTTGTGTTGATTCACTGCATTGTATCTGTTTGAGATGAATGTGCAGTTACACCAGGTTAACGCCCTGCTCTGAACAGCCTGCCTCACTCAAAGCATAGCTTGTGAGAGGATTAACCTGATGGGCTGTTATTCTTTAGTCCATCTCACCATATCAGTCAGAACTTGGGAATGAACAGCAAGGAATAATAATCTTAAAGCATTTCTGTGCATCTCTGCAGTACACCAGGCACCCAAAGCCTGCAAACTTCAAAACATTAACAAATAATTGACTGATTAGTCATATCTGACAATCCATTCCTATGTATCATTAATGGTATTTCAAGCAGATTGTCAAAGCTCATATTCACTTTCAGCTTTTTAGCTGAAGGCTTTCACAAGCATACATGCAGTGTATTGGGTGCTTTATACAAGATGCTGATATAATAATGAGTTGTCACTAGCATAGGTAACTTTCACTGGTGTTTTCAGCCTTAAGTGATTAAAAATTCTTTTCCCTCTGACAACAAGCAGTTTTCCTTCCTCTCTTTTCTCCTCCAGTTGCTGGCTCTTTCAAGTCTGCTAAGCAGTTTAAAAGCCTTCCATTTTAATTGTAAACATGAGTAGCTCATAGGCTTTTTTTTTTTTACAGCAAAAAGCATAATTGTTTGGAAGATAATGGTGCAAATTCCACTAATATAATCAAGCTGCTTATTTTAAGTGGGTCGCAACTTTCATCCAGGCCTGTATTTATGTTATTAATAAACCTGAAACAAAGTATAGAACTCAAAATACAACCTATAACCCAAAGATGCCATTACCACCATTGTGTTTTTGAAGCGCAGGAGATCCACAGGAAGCAAAACTATACAAAGACATCTGCTTTCTTGACTAGTGTAGTAAGGTAACAAAGCAAACTTTCAAAGCTAACAGGGAACCCCTATCTGCATTCTGGAAGTTAAATATGAACCTAAATGTGTATCATCAGTTGCATGTGAAGCTCATTCAACCTGTTCCGAGTGTTGCAAATGCTGCTCATCAGATCGTAATTGCAGAAGAAGGGTCATACTGGGTCAAGAAACCCATTTGGTTTAGTGAATGGGTGCATGGCAGGACCTTTACAGCCATCCTTTCCCAGACAATGGCTTCCAGCAATCCATGGTTTTATTACTTCCTGACCCAGGAATTGCCACTAAACCATTGCATGGAACAGCCATGTGGTCTGTGAAACCATCCATTCCCTTTTTAAAATCTATTTCTCATTTTATCCTCTGCAGCATCTTGCTACATGCATTCCACAACACAAGATGTGCATTAGCCTTTTTAAGTCACTTCCTGATGGTACTGCTTCACACAGCCTTTAGTTTGCATCTCTGAACTCAGAAACCTCTTTTTATGCCTTCTGACGTAGATGCGGAATAAACTCGTACTCAAGTGCTGTTTTGTCCTTCAGGTAAGAACAGCTTCTCAAACACCAGCTCCATCTTCCCTGCCACATGGGTCATTCCTTAAAGACTTACAAAATGTGTGCTAATACAGCAGATTGTCTAAGAAACCAAATGTTTATGGCAAGATGATGTTTTTCAGTCTGCAAAACCAGACATGGTTATTTCATAGATAATTCTCTTCAGTATATCTCACACAGTTGAAGAGAACATGGCACAAGTTATGGAAGTTAGTCAGATGTTTATTCAGCATGACTAGCAGTTTGGCAAGTTAGCGCTTTCCACCAACACGGGGAGCAGAAACCTTCACTGGTTTCACAATCTTCTGCTTTGGTGCTGCCTTTGTAGGGGCCTGTAGAGAAACAGTAAAGTATGAGCAAAGAGAAGCAATTTATCTGCAGTCCTGAAAGCATTCCTGTGTATTTAAGATTCTTAACAGAAATTAGGCAATTTAGATCAGTTCAGATTAGAATTACAATCTATCAGATTAGAATCGTGTTAACAGTTTGTTACATGTATGATGCCAACATATGGTATGGTATTAATTCACAAGTAATAATGAAATGGGCATTAACATTCATCAATATATTGTACCAAGTTCCTAGATAGTGAAGTGTCACATCCAGACAAGTTTTTAGCTACCAAACACCTCTGACATATAGTCAGAAAGTTGTTTTACTGTAACATTTATTTCTTCCGTAAAAGAGGTTCATTCTATTTCAGCTGATTGTGTATGTTTAACTTCAGTACAAAAGCTTGGTCAAGGTGCTTCCAGATCAATATAGATAAGCAAGTGCTTCTTCCAAACACAAATGGGAATTTCCAGTTAAGTGCTGCAACAGAACGTTGTGTTACAAGACGGTATATTCCATTTCATGATTTCTATCTACCTATTGCATCTCACCTTTGCAGCAGAAACAGCTGTTTTCTTGGTTGCCTGCTTAGCCTTCTTGGCTTCTTTTGCAGCCCTGTTAATTCACAGAAAAAGAGTAACAGTTATTAGTGTCTGCCATTCACTGTTTCCTTGTCTCGATACTGTAAGAACTTCCTAAGATCAAGAAAATAACGCATTATTTCAGGTTTATCCTTTGCATTCATTACCCACTAGGCAGACTACTTACAGAGAGACAGCAGGACTGTATGTGACAAAAGCAGTATTTTCACAACGGGAGAAGGCAAGAAGAGACCCTTCTCTGACGCTATCTCTTGTTGAGATTACTCACCATTACCTCCAAATATACTAACTTAAAAAAACCAAACCACAAAACCGCCAAACCAAAAAAGCTTATAAAACACAGAGCTCCTCTGGAGTTTATGCTCTTGTATGAAAAGCATTAATAAACTTTGAAAAGCCTGGGATAACTCCATTTATCTCCAATATCTCACCTAATAGCTTGTTCCCTCTGCGCCTTTCGTACTTCGGGCTTCTGATTTCGTTTAGCCATAATCTCAGCTAAAGATGCACCAGTGATAGCCCTCTGAAACTTAACAGCACGACGCGTGCGCTTCTTTTGTATCTCTTCCTAAAACACAGAAAATGAAGACAATTAGTATAAAAAGACATTAAATAAAAGGCTAAAGACAATTATAGAAACAAGCTGCTTTTAAGATTGAAGCTATTATAAAACTGTATACAGAAGTAGAATTTTACTCCTCACTTTGGAGATAACTGATTTCTTGATTTGCCAAAGCAGATGAATAGCTAAAAAAGAACTATGTCTTCTCCTTTGCAACGTATAGAAAGAATGGTTTTGGAAAATGTCAGAAGTTCAACCGTCTGTTGACTCCCAGGAAAAACAAAACCACCTCACGATGAGGGATAAAGTCTGATTTGATGGAATCTTCTGAAATGAAGACACTTCCCACCTGTTTCAAGTGGAATCACAGTGCTGGGCAGCAGTGTAAGCCATCCAGCATCAACTTCCCTTCTCCAAACTGGTAAAAACACTGACTTAACACATATTTAAGTCTTTCTAAATGGTCTTTTGCTGCACCAGTTTAAGTAAGAGCACTGAAAATACCTCACCCTACGTGCCTTATTAGTTTACCTTTTTCATGCAATGACAACTACATAGGAAAGACCTCCTACTAAGTTATAGCCCAAAGTTTACGAGAAGGGTATGTGAAAAGTTCCCCCACCCTTTAATTCCCAAATCATCTGTTTGGAAATCTGATCCACCAGATTTTCAGAACTCTATGCTATTGCCATTCAGGAAGTTTACAAGTTTACATATTAAACAGCATTACCCACCTTCCGTAAAACTGATTTTTTTTTAAAACATATGCCGTTCATACAAGTGTTAAAATCAACTGAACCTACCGTGGCTCTGCACGAGCCCTCAAAGAAGTGATATAATACAAATATAACACTTTTGATGAACTGGTTACCTTTCATAAAGCATAAAGCAAGCTTTCATAAAGCACATGTAAACTCATGTAAACGCATTTACACCATTACTGGCCAGTCTTCATCCTTGTTATATGGGTCATTCTTCTGCTAAACACCAGTACACTCAAGTTACCTCTATTCTACGAGACCACAACTTCTAGTGGAAAACTTTTACTTACTGACTGTCCTTTCTTGTGTTTACGTCTATACAGAACAGTCCAGTTGATTTGACGGGGGTTTCTCTTGGAAAGGAATGCAGACTCACATTTTGCATTCAAGAACTGAAATACCTGGGAAAGTAAAGTTTTTTGTGTAAGCTTTGTTTCTATGACAGACATTGTTACAGTTTGCATTAACATATTAAGTGGTTCTTTGATTCAGTGATTTTTTCAACAGTAATATTTTGTATTTCTTTACACAGCTTTAATGATCCAAAAATTTCAGACCATAATTTTAAAAATTTAAAGTTTGGAATTTTGTTGCATCAATTAAAACCATGTCTTACCAGGCATTCCATTATAAGGAATTTTCCAGGCCTACTTTAGTTCCCTCACAGTAAAGCCTAATGTTACAGGTTTTATTTTCTTAACACAGTGAAGCAGCTCAATTTTTCTGAGGAAATCTCAAATTACCACTTACACCCATTGCCACACTGTACTCTGGGCACAGCATGAACAGTTGTATCCAGCATCATACTTTTCAAATGTCTGTCCTCAAGTAACTATGCACTTCCTGTATGTGTATGCAAGTCAAAACTTTGCGTAAGGAAGACACAAGAGATCAATATTCCATCCCATTCCTTCTTGCATAGTTACACTAACCTTCTGACCCAGAGTAACAGGCAGAATTATCAGGCTGCTTTATTACAAGCCATATAATTAAATTTGAAGCATGCACAAATTCCCAGGAGTACCTGAGGATTCAGTCAGTCCATTTACTTGGCAATCATTTCCCAGGAGATTCTGTACAGCAAGACAACTGTACTAGGATATCCAAAACATAAACCCTCCTTTTGTAGATATGAATAGTGTAATTTTATTTATGACAGTCCTATCTGTATGAGATATGACAGCCTGAAAGGGCTCTCCTCCCTACTTTAGCCCAATGAGCCATACCCAAGTTATTTGCAAGTCCAGTTGTTTGCTTCAGCCTTAGATGCAGTATGTCCAATTAGCATTTTCCACACACCTTTGGTGCTTTAGACCAGATGCTTTAAGACACGCTTCCCGAACCACAACCTAAAACCCGACTCAAAATCCCAAGGTACAGCACAAGCACACTTCTCCCGCCGACCAGATCTGACGGTAGTCGTGACATCCAGACAGCGATGCTATTCTCAGACGGCTCGACACGAGCTGTTCAGGCAGACGCAACAGCAACGTCACCGGAGACCGCGGGCAACACCGAGTTCCCCACTACGCCTCCAGTGCGCGG
>NW_010564760.1:0-237 GCF_000687285.1 Phaethon lepturus
ATGGGGTGGTAAATCAGCCTGATTGATTGTTGACCACTCGAGTTTTTCCAGCAGTAATTTAGAGCAATTAAAATGCCTCCCTTGGAAATTAACAGGGTAAATAATGCCCCCGCGGAGCTGCTGCGGCAGAGATCCCCGGAGAGCTGGGGCTCGGTGGGAGCAGGCCAGGGCTTCCGGGGAGGCCCTGGCCAGGCAGGGATGGCGGGCGCGGGCCTGCCCGGCGGGGGCTCGGGGATG
>NW_010564760.1:328-3896 GCF_000687285.1 Phaethon lepturus
CACAGTGGGGAGGACCTGGAGCAGCTGTCGTGCACACCCGTGTGTGCTGCACGTGAAGTTACTGCTGCGGTGGAAAAACTGTCCCTGTGTGTGTGGGAAATGGAGCAGAAAGCCTCAGGTTTTCTGGGCGCGGCCCTGGGGAGCCCGGGGTGTTTGCAGGAAAAGCCCGGGCGCTGCTGGCCGAGGGGGCTGTGTGGCCGCGGGGCTCTGCTCAACGGCAGGAGGTCGCTGCTTGTGGGTCGGCAGGGCTGGGACAACACCCCAGCGGGAACAGGGGACCGCTGCTAACCTCCTGCCGTGCTGATGCTCGGGAACCGGCATGGCTGAGCTTTGGCGTTATATCTTTCACTCTTGGGCTTCTACCGCAGGGATAAAGATACCTTAATACTGGATTTTCCCTTTAATAGGAATTGTGCCCATCCCTTCTGCTGCGGCTCCTGTTTTAATTGCACAGTCTATCAATCCTGCTGCTGCTGTGGTACAAATAGAGGCCACTTCACCCATGAAGGGTGATTATCTTTTATGAGTGTGAAAGATCTATAACTCATGAGGTGCAATGGGAAGAAAGTGAGAAGGGGAGCCACTGCATGGATCAGATATTGTTTAGCATATGGGAAGGGCTCGCTTTTAATTAAAACCCGGACTTTTCAGAAGTGAAGTAAAGTTGCATTTTGCACCAATTGCCAGCGCTTACCCCGAGAGTGGTGCACCCCACAGACGTTCCTGGGCTGTTCCTCTTGGCTGATGGAGGGATGAGTCACAACCACAGGTCAAGACATTCAGGCACAGCAGGTGGCTCTGGATGCCCAGATGCAAGGTCTGAGCTCCTCTAGGCACTGTGCACCTGCCTGCCAGCTTTACCAGACTGGTTTAAATCCCTCCAGCTCACTATCACTTGCTGTTACCCAGGCTTGGGCGCTTTGTTTCTGCAGGGTGTTGATGGAGGCACTCCTTGCTGGTCTCCTGGAGATTACCCTTGCTGTTTTCTTTGCCACGTGCCCAGCCCTCAGAGCTCTGCGTGTTCTAGCACCCCAGAGCAGGGCATGTAAAGTCAAGTGGGGCCCTGCAGCCTTGTTTGTGCCAGTGATGTGTCCCTGGCACCGATCAGCGACTAAATGAGCTTGTGCTGTAACAGGGCAGTGTCGTGCAGGGAGTGCGCTGGGGCAGGCACCCGTGGCGAGGGGCAGGATGCCATGCAGGGCAGGGGTGCCAGGAAGGGGCAGCACGTGCCGGCGGAGCCCGTCCCTGCACCCAGGGTGTGTTCTGCAGCACTAACCCAGGGAGACTATGGGAGCAGCCGTGAGCTTCCCCCCTAGCAAAATTGTGTAGCTTTGAAGAGCTAAGCAGGATGGCTGCTAGCAGATCCTTTTGGAAATTCTGGACAGTCTGTCTTTTCCCCAGACACCTTGCTGATTGTCTCCTGAAGTTCTTGCCTGTGGTGTGCTCAGCCGGCAGCGCTGGGGCTGGGCCGGTTTGCTGGTGGGTCCTGTGGCCGCTTGCTGCCTGTCAGGCCTCTAGCACTTGGACTGGGTGAGAAGTGTCTGGTCTATTTTGTGTCAAAAGCTGTGTTTGTTTATCTCCAGCTCTTTAGCAATATTTACGTGGATGCAAATGATTAGTTTGTTGGCAAACACTGCGTCAGCCTAACACATCCGTGGTTTTGAGGGCTGCTGGGAGCTGTGCGGGTCAGGGTGTACCTCTCCTCCTCGGGGCCCGTAGCTGCAGTGATTTGTAAATGTGCGAATTCCTTGACAGAAGCACAGCTCTCCTTTCCTCTGGACATGGGGATGTCATTGATCTCCGGTGCTCTGCTGGATGTAAGCTTTGCTAATGCTTTGCAGAAACTTTTCCTTCTTTTAGGAAGGCTGGTGAAGTCACATGAGGCTTGATCTCTCCAAGGTATCCAATAGCTCCTCTTATGCCTTGTAAAGTGTGCTGGTCCCATGCAAAGAGTGCTGGATAATGGCAGGAAATGATCACCCACCACTGGCAGAAGCACTGGTAACCAGCCCTGAGACGTGGTGATCCCAGGGCTCTGGAGCTGCTCAGCCCCCTTAGAAGATGTTGTTAAAAACTTAATCTTTATTGAGAGCAGCCTACACAGCAGGCAGCCTGTGCTGCCCTGGTTCCTAACTGGGAAGAGTTCAGCCAGCTAAACCAGAAACTGATAGCGTGAGGCTTCAGGTGTTTGAAATGTGGATGCATTAGTTACATCTCTGCAGCCACACTTAAAATCCAAGAAGCAGTTACAAGTTCTTAGTGCTACTTACGGTATGGGTTCCTGAGCTCGGAGTCTGCAGCTGCGCAGCAGCAGCTCAGCCTGACCTGAGCCTTCATGCCAAGGGCTGCACGATGGCACTGCTGTGGCTCTTGGCCAGGAGACGCTGCCCCATGGGGAGGGGTGCTTGGGATGAGGCACAGGAGCCGAGACCCCGAGCACAAGCCTCCCGGGGGTCAGGCTGGGTGTGCATGGCCATGTCTCTGGTCCCAGGGGCTGCAGGCTGGAAGCAGTGGGGAGACAACTTGGGCTAGTGCAGGGCTGAGCTCATGCTGTTGCAGAGAGGGAAGCAGCCCCGAGACCCTCTGAGCAGGAGGCTGCTCTGCGGAGGCCACGGGCACCTTCCACCCCACTGTGATGGGTGGCCCGTCCCCTCCCCTTGCCCACTCTGCCCCATGGGTACTGGCAAGGGAATGCCAGCGTACTGCTTATGGCACAGCAGAGCTTTCTGCCAGCTGCTGGCCCTGACTTGCTCAGGAAAGACATGCTTCTAGCCTGCTCTGAGCTGTAACCTTTATACAACACGGGGGAGCGTGCTTGGAATGAGCACCTGGTATTGTAAACCTAGTAAGGGTTCATACAATCCAAGCTCAGGTTGGTTAGAAACTAAACTGCGGTGTTTTGGTGCAGATAGTTGGGAGTGGAAGATGGTGTTCTTGGACCTGTGTGGCTCCAGGTGCTGGGGACAAGCTGTGAGTAGCTGCTCTTGTGTTGCTGAGGCTTGATGGTACCACCTCTGCGGGGCTGCGCTCTGCTCCAGCCGCCCCTGCCGTGCCACGGCTGCTGGACGGAGGGATGGATGCCTGCTGCAGCAAGCCCCTGGCAGCATAAGGGACACAAGGTGACAGGGGATGTCCTGGCTGTTCTGGTATGTGCAGGTGTGGTCTAGAGAAATGCTTCCTAATGGAAAAGATGGATTGCTACTGGGAACGCTTTATCTTCCTGACTGGATACTAGTGCTCTTATTTCAAGAGCTTTGTGTTCATGCATTGAGGGGAATGATAAATAAGTCAAATCAGACCAGTTCCTTGCAGTTTGGAGAACCTTCAGCCTTGCCCAAGCCTCGGGCTCTGGGCTCTCCAGAATCACCGCAGCCTGTCACGCAGCTCCTCTCTTTCGCGTTGTCCCCTTATGTCTACTCATGTTTGCGTGTTTGTTCCTAAACCACATTCACAGCCAAGCACGGACCCAACCTGGATAACTTCTCAGGAAAACCTGCCCGCAGAGGAGCGGCTGGGCTGCCGGCTGGCAGGCTGCTGGGGCTGGCGCGCGCAGGGGCTGCGGTCGCAC
>NW_010564761.1:0-218 GCF_000687285.1 Phaethon lepturus
CGCTCAGCCCGGTTTCTTTCTGGGCGGTGGGATGGGGCTTACGGGATTGGGGCCGGTGTGAGTGTCCCCTCTTGTCTCTCCGCTCAGCGCTTCTATGAGGCGTACAGCCGAAACCCTGCCACCGCAGTGGAGGAGCAGATCGAGGGAGCACGCCGGCGGGTCAGCCAGCTGCAGCTCAAAATCCTCCAGGAGACTAGTGGCTCCCTGGGGGTTGTAAT
>NW_010564761.1:327-5351 GCF_000687285.1 Phaethon lepturus
CGTCCCTGGCCCTGTGCCTGGGTGTCCCGACGTGCCGGGGAACGTCCCACCGGTCCAACACACCTCCTCACATTGCAGGATTCAGGGCGGCTGTGCAGCGACTCCAGCTTGGCCGGTTTCAGGGTGATGGAAGGTGAGTTGTACTGGTGGTTTGGACCATCCCCGTGTCCCCATCTCCTTAACATGGGGCTCAGTCTCTCCTCTGGTCCCAGGACGCCTCTCCCTAGACTCGCAGGACGGTGACAGCGGGTTGGAGTCCGGGACGGAGCGGTTTCCGTCCGTGAGTGAGGTGAGAGCATGGTTACTGTGGCCATGGGGAGCCCCCGCAACTCCTGCAGGGCCCTGGGAGCAGTGGTGAATGGGTCCGTGCATCCTTAGGGGTCGAGGACCTGCCTTTGCAATCACAGTGATTTGTTTGTTATCTGAACAGACTGAATTTCTTGTAATGCAGTCTCAGCTCTGAATTTCTTGAGCTTGTAATGCTTAGCCTGGTGTGACTGCCCCCAAAATTAAGGGTACCCTGAAGTTTCTGGCTTGTGGTCCTAATTTTAAAGCTTTTCTGGTGGCCCCTGAGGTTTTTTGTGGTTTCCAAGTTCCCTGGGCCCGTTTCTTTATGGTCTCTGACCCGGAAACTGCTCTTGAGACGGCCCCGGGTGCCTCTGCCGGGTGGGTGAGCAGCAACGACAGCCCCTATTGTGGAACCTGGCTGTCCCCACGCCTCGCGTCCCCTGACGCCTGCGCTGCCATCCCGAGCAGATCTCCCTGAACCGCAACTCCGTCCTCTCCGACCACGGCCTGGACAGCCCGCGAACCTCCCCGGTCATCACCGCCCGCCTCTTCCAGCACCATCGCCGGCAGGGCTCCGACACCCCCTTCACCCCCTCTACTGAGCAGGTGGGCTGGGGCCGGGTGGGGTCCCAGGGCATCTGATGGGTGCTCCACCTGATCGGACGTGGTCCGAGTCTCCCTCGGGAGCTGCATGGGGGGCGAAGGCGTCCCCGCAACGCCGGGCGCCTGGCTCCTAACTCTGTCCCCCGGCAGGGGTTGGACCGGACAGGACGACCGCTCATCATCGGGCCGGAGGAGGATTACGACCCAGGATATTTCAATAACGAGGTAACGGTGTCCAAAGGATTCTTGGCTTTTGTCCCCTCTCCTTAGGGCTGTTGCCGTCCCACATGGGTCCCTTTGTGGCCCCCCATGCCCTGGCACCTGCTGGCAGTTAGAAATCCCCCCAGGGGACATCCAGGGACCGGCTGGTCCGAGGGAAGCGAGTGCTGGGCTGGGGTGAGGAACGGGGTGCAGGAGCTGAAGATTTACCCCAGTGCTGAGCTGTGGGACGGGCCTGATCCAGAGGATTTAATTCCTTTCCTTCCTAACTGTCTCTTTCTCCTCTGGTCCCTTCTCTCCACAGTGCGACTCCCTCTTCCAGGACCTGGGCAAGCTGAAATCCCGGCCAGCGCATCTGGGGGTCTTCTTGCGCTATATCTTCTCCCAGGCAGACCCCAGCCCCCTGGTAAGGGACGCACTGGTGTCACCGACGCAGGCACCAAGCAGGGCAGGGGCGGGGATGGAGACGGGGTGGCATATTTGGCACCGTCCCCTCCTCCGGGTGAGCGCGGGGTGGTGCTGGTTTGCTGAACCCATCCGCAAAGCTCTGCGTCACCTTTCTGCCGGAGCCTGCCTGAGGCTAAGGCAGCTGCCTGCACTGCCTGGTCTCCGGCTGCCCAGCGCTTGGCAGCGGACCCCCCCAGCCAGTGGTTCCCACAGCTGTGTGTGCACATGAGAGGGAAGCCCAGCGTAGGGTTACACTTCCTCCCCTTCCTCCCAGGCGTGGCACGGTGGGGTGCTGCCCTCCCCGGACCCCAGTGATCGTTTCCTGTTTCATGGCCGTACGGGCGCCGCTTTGCCGAGCCTTTCACCTCCCTGCTTCTAAACATTCCTCCCACTTCACTGCCCGCCATCGCTCTCCTCTCCTTGCAGCTCTTCTACTTATGCACGGACGTTTGCCAGCAGACGACCGCTAAGGATTCCCGGGTCTTGGGGAAGGACATCTGGAACATCTTCTTGGACAGGAACGCGGTAAGGCCGGGACTCGGCTGTGAGCCTGCACCGGAGTCTTTGTCCCTGCAGGGGATCAGCTGGAAGGCCGTTACCTGTCGTGTCCCTTGCGTGGGGGATGCTTTTTTCATGATGTTTTTGCCACTGGCATTGCTTTGTGGCTGCTGGTTCCTCTGCATCGGTGCAAGCAGTTGCGTAAGTCGTGTACCCACACGTTGCACAACTGCAGCTACCCCGGTGCCTGGAAGCTCGGCGCAGGCAGGGTCCTGGCAGCGAGGACGGGGCTCCCTAACTCCCTCTCGTTAGTGCTCCTGGGGCCCAGTGGCCCCTCGGAGGGAGCGGGTTCCTGTTGTGCTGCTCCAGAGGGGGTTGCGTGTTGGGTGCTGGGATGAGTGCTGGGTGCTCGCTGTGCGAGATCCCCAGCTCCCACCTCTCTGGCTGCAGAAATTGCCACGGGGCGATGGTGCAGGAGCACGGGGCACCCTCTCCATGCTGGCTTGAGCGTGGCTCTGGCATGTCCGCTGTGTCTCCAGCTCCTTCTAGCCCCGCTCGCTACACGGGAAAAGCGAACCGGTGCTGAGCTGCTCTTCTGTTCTGCTTTCCCTCCTCAGCCTCTCCGAGTGAAAGTGTCTGAGCAGCTCCTGGCTGAGATTGGTGAGTGAGGGGCTCCCAGGTCGTCTGCCACAGCCCAGGGCCTGCCTCAGCGCGGTCTGCACGGCCGGCATCGCCGGCACTTTCATCCTGAGCAAGGGCTGTTCGTTAGGATGCCAAAGCAGGATCCCAAAGGACTTCTGCAGGACTCTGCCTGTTGCCCTGAGAGAGGATGTGCCGAGGTTTGGGACTGGGGCTCCTGAGCTCTTCCCCAGCTCAGTGCTGGTGGTCCCAGGGGAGTCTTGTTTTGGGCAGGTGTCTCAGCCTGGGTGTGCAATATGGGAGACAGGTTGTCCCAGCCTCGAAACCAACTAGCAAGGGGGCTGTGCTCTGGCACGGGGAGGCCAGCAGAGAGGCTCCATCCTGCCTGTCCCGCTCTGTCCAAGAGCCTGAGGCTGCCAGAAGATCCCTTGTGCCCTTCCTTGCATGCTGAGCATGGTTGGTGACACCAATTCTCCTCTCCTGTCCCCAGAGACACGCCTGCGGAATGGGGACGATGTCCGAGCCGTGCTTTTTGAAGCTCAGGAGATGGTGATGCCCGAGATACAGGAGCAGATCCAGGACTACAGGTAACACAGCTGCCCGGGTGCTCCGCAGAGCTCAACGGGCTCCTGCCTGTGCTGCTGCCTGCACAGGGTTTGTCTTGGCAGTGGGTGGCCAGTGCCTGGGCTTGTGGCCCTGACCCTTGTCCTCCACAGAACAAAGCGCACCATGGGCCTGGGGAGTCTGTATGGGGAGAACGACCTCTTGGACCTGGACGGGGACCCCCAGAAGGAGCGGCAAGTGGCCGAGAAGCAACTGGCCCAGCTGGGCGACATACTGTGAGTGCCGGGCTGCCGCAGAGGCTCCCTGCCCTGCACGTAGGGAAGCGCCTCTGCCTGGATTTGGGGCGAGGACGTGGGGAAGGGGATCGGACACAGGCTTAGCTCTGCTCCTTGATCCTGCTGGATCCACATGTTTGCCATTGGAAGTGGGAAGGAGAGTTTGGAGCAGGCAGTGGGTGCAGTGCGGGGCAGGGGACATGGTGGGCTGGAGGGCTCGGTGCTGCGAGCACACTGCCTGGGGCTGAGTGAGTAGAGGAGCCTGTTCCAGACAAGCTCTTTTATTCCTCCTCATCTCTCTCCAGGTCAAAATACGAAGAGGACAGGAGGTGAGTGGCCCTGAGGTGCAGGGGGAGCACGTCCAGATGCGACTGCCTTACACTTATTAGCTGAGGAGGCAACAGGAGAGGAGTCACAGGAGCATCCCTTGCCCGTGCTGGCCTCCGGCACCCTCTCCCCGTGCCAGGCATATCCCCGTGGGCTCTCAGGCTGGCCCTGGGGAAGGATGAACACTTACCTCAGGGTCCTGGTGTGCTGGGTGCAGCCCCCTGACAGCCCCTGCCGCCCCAGCTCGCCCTCCTGAACTGCTGCTTGCCTTTCCTCCCTTCTCACTTGCCTGCATCCCCGCCCCAGCATCCTCTCCCGCCTGGGCAGGGATGGACCCTGTTTCCTCCCAGAGCCCCACGGGACATCCCGGCCTCCCCCACTCTCTCCCCTGGCCTGTGGTGCCCTGTCCTGGTGTCGGATCTCCAGCCTCACGCTCTCCTCTCTTCCAGCTCCCCCATGGCCTTTGCCCTCAGCACGTATATGAACCACACAGGCATCCGCAGCCGGGAACCCCGGGCAGCTGGCACCAGCGAGAAGGCCCAGTCCCTCCCGGACAGGGACAAGTGGCTGCCCTTCTTCCCCAAGACCAAGAAGGTGGGTGGCTTGCTGGCAGCCACTCCTCTGCCCCGGGGCCAGGCTTTTGCTGCTGGATCTTTTGAGGTGACCTGGGGAGGGGTTCTCCAGAGGTCCCCATCTCCCCCCATGCCTTAGAGAGCTGCTTAGCGCCAGGGCAGAGCTGGACGCCGGCCCCAGCCCTTCCCCAACGGCCCGTGCCGTTCAGGCAGCGTTCAGCCAGCGCAGCGAAGGTTTGGGTCACCCTCGGGGCCCACGTGGTGACATGTGTTTTTATCAGTGCTCCTCTCGGGTGTCCCAGCAGAGCAGCAGCACAAAGAAGGACAAGGATGCCATGGAAGACAAGAAGCGCAACCCTATCCTCAAGTACATTGGGAAGCCCAAAATCTCCTCCCAGAGCAGTGAGTATCGGGACCTTCTGGGGTGCTATCTGCCAGCCTCCCTGCTGCCTGGAGTTGATCTGCAGCCGCCTGTGTACCCAGGGCCATCAGGTGGCCTTTGGCACCCATGGGACTCCATTCACCCGATAGCAGGCATTTCTCATCAGCCACCCTCTGCTCTCCTCCCGCCCCTCGTTGGCAACACTTTTGT
>NW_010564761.1:5382-10285 GCF_000687285.1 Phaethon lepturus
GGAAACCTGTTTGTCTCAACCACCCGTGCTCCCAAATGGCTTTGAGGGGAGTGGGAAGGGAGCAGAGCTGAGCTCTCCCCCCAGATTTATCTTGTGTACCCCATCCTGCAGGCTTGCAGGCTGCTTGCTGTGTCTTAAAAGAGCCATGGCTCCTGGGGTGTCTGAGGTGGTGGAGAGCAAGGGTGTACTTGCTTGCACATATATGTGTGTGTGCTCGTGTTCCTCTTCCTCCCCTTCTGCTTTGAGTTCTCATGCCGTTAGCTCCACACATTCCCTCCTTGCCTGCTTCGTTGCTGAAATGCAGGATTGATTTGACATCTCATTTTTGTTTTTCCTTTCAGCATTTCATGTCCCTTTGTCCCCTGTTGAAGGTAAAAGGCCTCTTCTTTTGTTTGCCATTCACCTCATGTGCTTAGTTTTATTTTGTCCCCCGAGGCACCCCAGCAGCATTGTTGCGCCGGGTGTTGGGTGGGCTCAGATGGGTGCCATGGGGTCTGGAAGGAGGCAGCCGGCTGTTCCCGTCCAGCTCTCGGGAATCTCAGGCTCAGGGGCCCGCTCAGCACGTCTCCCCCGAGGAAGCTGGCAGCCGGCCTTGGGGAAACCCCCTGGGTGAGCGGTCACGATGCCGCCGACACCTTCGCCTCCGCAGCCCGGGCTGGACGTGGCTGCACCGGGCAGACGGCCGAGGCCGTGGTGCCGCAGGGTGGGCGGCAGCACCAGCATCTCCTGCCCAGCCATGCACAGCCTGGTCTCACTGGGGTTGCTTCCTTGCTGTCGCCCCAGCAGTCAAACCCGGCAATGTGAGGAACATCATCCAGCACTTTGAGAACAACCAGCATTACGAGAGCCAGGAGCCCGGCACCCAGCGACTCTCCACCGGCAGCTTCCCCGAGGACCTGCTGGAGTCCGACAGGTAGAGCAAGGGGACGTGTGGGGTGCAGCTTGTGCTTTTGGAGGTTTTTGGTGGGTTTGTGTGTGCTGGGACATCCCTGCCTGTCACACCAGGCTCAGCCTGTTCTCGCCTTTGTCTCCCTGCTGCAGTTCTCGTGCTGAGGTCAAGCTGGGCCGCTCAGAGAGCTTGAAAGGCCGGGAAGAGATGAAGAAATCCCGGAAAGCAGAAAACGTGCCTCGGTCCCGTAGCGATGTGGACATGGATGCTGCAGCCGAGGCCACGAGGCTTCACCAGTCAGCGTCGTCTTCTGCTTCCAGCCTGTCCACAAGGTGGGAGACAGCATCCGAGCCCTGGGCAGGGAGCACCTGGGTTCCCCTGGGCATATTTGGCTTCGAAAGGGGAGCCGGGATGGCCAGGGGTCTGAAAGCTGAACCCCTTGGGCTGAGACGCTGTCTGTTGGGAAAGCTTTTGCTAAGCCTGTGGGTCAAGGCCAAGCTACGGCCACGCAGAGTGGGATGGTCCTGGCCCCACAGCACGCAGCTGCCTGCAGAGCCTCCTGGCCAACGTTTGCCAGGGGAAAGCAGAGAGAATTGGGCTCTAATTCCCATTTATGCCCCAAAACCCTCTTGCAGCCGGTAGCACCAGACCCACGTCTGGAGGGGCTTACAGAAACGCTGCTGGGTGCTGCCCCACGGGGTGTGGTGATGGGAGGAGAGGGGCCAGGATGTCAGGACACGAGAATGACTCTCCCGTCCCTCCCCAGGTCGCTGGAAAATCCCACCCCCCCATACACGCCAAAGATGGGACGCAGGTGAGTGGCCCAGCCTCGGTCTCTGTCTCTCTACCGCCCCGCCCCAAGCCGGCCGGGGTCCCTGGGGCCAGTTTTCCTACAGAGCAGGAGGGTCACTGTAGGGGTGTGCCGGGGCTGTACCCCTGCTTTGGGGGTCAGAGGGGCTCCATCTGTGCCTTCCTAGCTTTTCCCTCTCCGTAAGCGAGCCTTGACAGAGCACAAGGGGAAGCGATGCCCAGGGCTGCCCCGGGAGGGAGTCCCCTGTTAGTTCTCCATCCTCCTGGGGCGAGGGGGCACCTCTGTTCCCTTGTGTCTCACGCAGGAGCTTAAAGGACCTATATAGATGTCTGCTGGGGGACCTAGTCTTTTAGCTCACGAGTCAGAGGCTTGTACTTCTTGTGCTGAAGGCCCCGGGTTCAAGCCGAAATAGGGCCCAGGTAGATATTGGCTGTACTGGGAGCGCTGCGGGGTGGGCTGGCTGGATGCGGGTGGCTGCAGAGTACTCCCACCGCCGTCTTTCACCCTCTCAGGAGCATCGAGTCGCCCAACCTGGGTTTCGGCGTGGACCCCTTCCTGCCTCATCTCCTGGAGGACGAGCAGGGCCAGCTTTCCGACCTGGAGCCCGAGCTGGACTCCCAGAACTGGCAGCACACGGTCAGCCGGGAGCTGGTGGCCAACCTGCCTCAGAAGGAGATCGACCGGCAGGAGGTGATCAACGGTAAGGAGTATGGGGCATCCCAGGGACGTGAGGGACCCTCCGGCAGTGCGCCCCAGCACCATGGGGCTCCCCTGGGCAACTCTCCACCCCTGTGCCTTTCGCACAGAGCTCTTTGCCACCGAAGGGTCTCACCTCCGCATCCTCCGAGTCCTCGACCTCCTCTTCTACCAGCGAATGAAGAAGGAGAGCCTGCTGTCCCGGGAAGAGCTGACACTCCTCTTCCCCAACCTCCCTGACCTGATAGAAATCCACAGTAAGCCTCTTCGCGCTTGGATCCTGCTTTCCCCTGGAAACAGCCCCCTGCAGTGGGAGCAGAGGGTGGCCCATGGCTGCCCAGGGCTCCTGCATTTGGGCCAGCCCTGCTGGTGCCATTGTACCATCTAGCCACTCTGGCCTCTGCTTTCCCTCTCCTGGGAGCAATCCAGAGCCTGTTTTCTCCAGACTCTGCCAGACTCTGTGTCTGGGACGCCCACTCTGTACCCAGCCCTTAGCATAGCACGCTTTCAGGACACACTTTTGGTGTCACAGTCCTTGACACGCTACGTCCATGTTGGCAGCAATTGAAGTCCATTCGGCTCTCAGCCCCTCTTGCCTGCACCCGTGCCGGAGAGCCGGCAGGGACCCTTTGGGGCAGGCAGTTCAGCGGGTGCTTGCACAGACAAGTGATGGGTGGCCCCGGCTCCCCGTTCACGTGAGTCCTGTCTGTCTCTCACATCCCCATTCAGATTCTCTCTCCGAATCCATGAAGAAGCTCCGGGAAGAAGGACCAATCATTAAAGAAATTGGGGATCTCATGCTGTCTCAGGTAAGGGGGGACAGGGGTGGTAGAGCCTCTGGGAACATCTTCTTGTCCTCCAGCATGGAGGGGTTGGCATCTTTAAGGGGAGGTGGAGGTGACCCCACTGTCACGCTGTCCTCTGGCGGTGGCTGCACTCGGAGCAGACGAGCTCGGGGAGACTCGGGGCTCAGGGCCAAGCCTGGGGGGTGCCTGAGCCCAGTTCTCCCCTGCACCCCCCCAGTTCGACGGCCAGGCCAAAGAGGAAATCCAGCAGGTCGCTGCTGACTTCTGCTCTTACCAATCCATTGCCCTAGAGCTGATCAAAACCAAGCAGCGCAAGGAGACCCGTTTCCAGATCTTCATGCAGGTTTGTCCCTCTCCGGGGCCATTCCTCGCCCCGGTGCTCCCCTGGCTTCCCCCGATCCCACCTCAGGACTTTCGTCCTCTTCCTTCTGCTCTAGGAAGCAGAAAGCAATCCGCAGTGCCGGCGCCTGCAGCTCAAGGACTTGATCATCTCCGAAATGCAGCGCCTGACCAAGTACCCGCTGCTGCTGGAGAACATCATCAAGCACACCGAGGGTACGGGCTGGGGGGGCACCGGGGACTTGTCCCCAGGACTGCTCGGCTGCGTGCTCCCATCTCCGGCACGTCCTTTGGCTGGCAGGAGGCGATCGCTTTCTGCCGTGGGGCTCGCGCCTCTGTTGCCATCCAGAGCAAAATCCCAGGGTGATGGGGAGGACGTGCTGCCTTTCCATCAGAAAGAGCCAGGCCAGGGGAGTCCTGGGGGTGGGAAAAGCTCCCTCATGTCGGCAAGGAGCTCTGGGCTGGCGGCATTTTGTGCCTGGGATGTGGCTGGGAGCCTGTTGCAGCGGGACGGGGACAGCCCCATCTCTGCTGGGTGCTGCTGCCCGCTGACCCACTCTGGCCTCTCTGCCATCCCAGCGGGCACCTCGGAGCACGACAAGCTGTGCCGAGCCCGGGACCAGTGCCGGGACATCCTCAAGTACGTGAACGAGGCGGTGAAGCGAGCGGAGAACCGGCACCGGCTGGAGGGCTACCAGAAACGCCTGGACGCCACCTCGCTGGAGAGGACCAGCAACCCGCTGGCTGCCGAGTTCAAGGTAGCCCCAGCTCCCGGGCAGTGGCGGGGGGCAGCGGGGGGGGGGCCCCGCCCCCGGCAGTGGCGGGGGCCAGCGGGGGTCTGCCCAGCCCCAGCCCATGCTCACCACTGCCCTCCACTTCCCACAGAGCCTGGACCTCACCTCCCGGCGCATGATCCACGAAGGGCCGCTCACCTGGCGCATCAGCAAGGATAAGACTGTGGGTACGGTACCGGGAGCACTGCATCCCCCAGGGCCTGGGCATTTTACCCCCAACCCCAGCGGCATTACAGGGACCCCTCTTTGCCACATCCACCGGGCCATCGTCCCTCCTGGCTGCAAGGAGGGAGGTTCCACCTGGCTTACGAGCGCATCCCTGGCTGAGCCTCCGCTCTCTGGATCCTCTCCCACCCCAGATCTGCACGTGCTGCTCCTCGAGGACATCTTGGTGCTGCTGCAGAAGCAGGACGAAAAACTGGTGCTCAAGTGCCACAGCAAGACGGCGCTGGGCTCTTCGGACAACAAGCAGACCTTCAGCCCCGTCCTCAAGCTCAACGCGGTGCTCATCCGCTCCGTGGCCACAGGTAGGGAGAAGGGCCAGGGAGAAGCCTGGCAGCGAGGCACG
>NW_010564761.1:10298-10902 GCF_000687285.1 Phaethon lepturus
CTGTCCTCCGGCCACGTCCCACTGCGGCCACGCTAGTGACAGCCGTGCCGGTGAGTCGCATTAAAGCCCTCGCCACGCTCTGACCTTCCTCATCACTCTTGGTCACCCCATGCAGATAAACGAGCCCTCTTCATCATCTGCACGTCGGAGTTGGGACCCCAGATCTATGAACTGGTGGCACTGACGTCCTCCGAGAAAAACACGTAAGGCTTGGCAGGATGGGTCCTGGCAGCCATGGGGTGGGGGCTTCTCTGGGGGGCAGTAGCCCCCCTGGGGAGCTGACAAGGGGCTCTTGGCCGGGCAGGTGGATGGAGCTGCTGGAAGAGGCGGTGCAGAGTGCCACGAGGAATGCCACCTTCCCCCCCAAGCGCCGGACGCCGGAGCCCACCCGTGCGGCAACCTCCGGGTGAGCAGCCTGGCCTTTGCTGGGAGCCGGGGCCCTAGCCCAGTCCCGTGCTGGTGGGTGCTGGGGGACAAGGCCAGCAGGCTGCTGGGTCTCTCCGGAGGGAGGTTGGAATGGGGACAGACATTCTCCCTGATCACTGGGGCGCTGGGGGTGGCTGCCAGGGCTCCTGGCACCTTGTGCGGGGGCTTCGGCAGCATC
>NW_010564762.1:0-822 GCF_000687285.1 Phaethon lepturus
GATACCTCCAAGTAGGTCTTTGAAGAGGACATATCCTGAAATCCAGGGTTGCAATCTTACTTGTGGCTCTGCTTCTTCCTCGTATGATACTGAACTCCACCGTGTCATGATCACTACAGCCGAGGCTACCCCCAACCTTTATGTCCCCAACCAGTCCTTCCTTGTTTGTTAATACAAGGTCCAACAGCACACCTCTCCTTGTTGGCTCCTCCACCACCTGAGTCAGAAAGTTGTCATCAGTGCACTGCAGGAACCTTCTGGATTGTGTGTGCCTAGCTGTGTGGCCTTTCCAACAAGTATCTGGGTGGTTGAAGTCACCCATAAGCACCAGGGCATGTGATTTTGAGGCTACTTCTAGTTGTTTGTAGAAGGCTTCATCTACTTCTTCTTCCTGGTCTGGTGGCCTATAGTGAACACCCACAACAGTATCGGCCATCTTAGCCTGCCTCTTGATTCTTACCATAAACTTTCAACACATACTTCATCCCCCCCTTAGGCAGAGCTCAGTACGTTCCAGTCGTTTATGTACATAAGGAGCAACACCACCACCTCGCCTTCCTGGCCTATCCTTCCTAAGCAGGACGTAGCCGTCCATGACAATGTTCCCGTCATGCGAGCTATCCTGCCATGTCTCTGTGATTGCAATGATATCATGGCCCTGTGACCGCACCCACATCTCTAGTTCTTCCTGTTTATTCCCCATGCTGAGTGCATTGGTGTACAGACATTTCAGGAAGGGACTTGATCGATTGTCACAGACAATCTTGATATTATTATCATCCTGCCCCTTCGCATTTAGTTTAAAGCCCTGTCAATCAGCCC
>NW_010564762.1:860-1130 GCF_000687285.1 Phaethon lepturus
TTTGAGAGGTGTCTCCCATTTGATGCCAGCATTCCTGGTGCTGTGTATGCCATCCCATTATCAAAAAACCCAAAATTGTGGCAGTAACACCAGCAACGGAGCCGTGTGTTGAGGGAGTGGATCTTCCTGTTCCTCCAGTGTCACTGCTTTCAACTGGAAGGACAGAAGAAAAATAACCTGTGCCCCAAATTCTCTCACTAGCTGTCCCAAAGGCCCTAAACTCTCTCTTAATTGTTGCAGGACTACAAATTGCTGCTGCTTCTCCACCCA
>NW_010564763.1:0-10973 GCF_000687285.1 Phaethon lepturus
TATATAATATACTTTATATTTATTCCCTTTTTATTTACTTATTTAATCTCCCAATGTGTGCTTTTCATCTCAGGTGCAGAACAGTGATGAAAAAAAGTATTTCTTGCAGTGGTGTAGTTTGTGCTAGCCGAGAGGGGCCTGGATTTTTCTTTTTTTCTAATATGTTGTGAACTACAGTAGTTGGGAAAACAGCAGTTAAGATGTCTGGATTGCGTCTGTTAGCAGCTTGTTGTTAGTATTGTGTTCATTACAGGTGCACTGTTGTATGATTTAAGTCTCTGAATTTCTGAATAGGATTTCAGCGGAAGACCAAGCCCTGCTTGTAATGCTCATCAAAGTGAGATTTCCCTTCAGCTTTCTGGTTGCTTATAGTAGTTCTGAACTCCCAACACTTCTGAGGCTTAGACATGTGGAGAACTTTTCAGCTCACGCAGAAGGGGATGGAGCAGTTCACATCTGTAACATGTCTGTTAAAGGCTATTGGCATATACATTATTTTAGTTATACTACGAATGTTACGGTATGTCTCGTAGGCATTTATTGTAGGTGAAACAGGCTTGCTTACTGCATTGGTTTTCTCTGGAGCAAGAGGTGGATCAGCCCAGGCATTTTAATGCATGTGGTGTGGAAGAATTGATAGTAGTTAACTCATTGAAAACATATTCATATATACCAATACTTTTAAATTTTCCTAAAATCAAAGATCATAAAGGAATTAAACTAGGAATTTCAAAGTGCTGATACTTTTGCATGTTACATTGTGCTAGTGTAAGTTATTTATTTGTAAGACCATAAGGCCATATCGCCCGTTTCGGACAACGGTCAGAAAGTGCTTGGTAAAACTTACCATGAATCTTTCTGTTTTGTCTTATAAAGAATGGGAGGTGTAGTCTTGGTGTAGAATGGATTTGGGATTCTTCCATATACTCAGAATGTAAAAAGATGTGAGGAAAGAGAAAGTGAGGAAAAAGAAATCTTAAAGGTTAAGAAGTAAGAAGACTGGATGAGAAATAACTTAGTTCAGACCCTTCTTTCCAAGAAGCATCTTTTGTTTGTTGGAATGTAGGTAAAGGCTAATTTAGTCAGAATAGGTATGTAATGACATAAGATGTACTTCCTCAAAATTTTGACTTTATCCTGGATACATCTATGTGGAGATGTGATGCTGACTAGGTCCTTTCTCTTTTCCTAGTCTTGTGTCCCTAACAGAGTTTTCTTAGACTTCTGATAAACGTTTATATGCCCTTTTCCACCTTGTCCCTACCTAGGTGTTGGGGGGAAGAAATTGGTTACTTTGTTCTTGATGCTTCTGTCCGTCTGTCTGCTCTTGCTTCAATTGTCAAAGGTGTGTGAACTTTGTATTACTTGACATTTTAGGCTTGTGAAGCTGGCATAGAAGTATATTTGCAGTGTGACACATTTCATAGAAGACAAAGTGGTTTTTTTCAATGTCTTGTTTCATTTAAACAAAAACTTGTTTATCTCAAACCCAGGAGTCTTTAGCTTTTGAGTTAGAGGCTGATGATGAGCTAACCTTCTGTTTCTTTATTTTTTTTCATTTAAAAAAATCCAGCTTTAAGATGCTGATTCTTTCTGAACAAGGCATGCTTTGTCACCTGTTGGTACCACTTCTCAGACTTGAATGCCTTGAGCTTTCACTAAACTTCATAGAAGGGGCTGAAGGGAGAAAAGCTCAGAAATAGAAATAACGGTAAATGTAGTGTTAGATGTCTGTCTTGCTCTAGAAGGTAATAAAGGCTATGTGTAACAGTGGATGGAATTTAATCCCAGGCTTCTGTTTTGTCATTTGCAATATCATGCCTTTTATTATACATATTTTTAAGTGGTTATCTGTTCAAGACATGATGATACTGCTGGTTTTGTCTTCATTTTTGAAAACATTTATTTGGGAATTCTTACTAGAGTTGACTTTCTGTTATTAGACTGAAAATCACAGCCTTAAATATTTTATTTCTGTAACCTAATTTGTGCAAATAATGTTCAATCCAGTGCAATTTTCATCTTGTAAACTGCTTTCATTTTTCTGTTTGGTCAGTGAAAGTAAATGTTTCATTTTCTTATAACCTAACACCATGCTGTGCAGGCTTGTAATGCTGCAGGAAAATAGATGAGTTCAGAAATGCCATTATACTGTGTTTTATATTCTTCAGTGATTTCTCTTGTATTCAAATATTTCTATATTTTTTTCTACAGTCACGATTTGTGGTATAAGCCACCTGAATCTTGCTTTGAGAGTGGTCTTTTATTTCAGTGTGCCAATCTCGTTTTTTATGTCGTCAGTGTTAAGATTTCTATTTGTGCTATAACCAACGACTTTCTGAGAACTGAGTTCCCTGGTAGGCCACTTTCAACCTAGCTGTACCAAGGCCGGTGAGACTCTTCAGTAAACATATCTTGGATTTTGTGTTCTCTTTCATTAGTTGTGAAAACTTACTAATTGTAAGCCAGCTATTTTTCTCTTCTTTTTGAAAGACTGAGGATTTTTTAGGATGAGGGACAGAAAATTGAGACGTTTTAAGAGTTAACAGATCACTTCAGCAGAGCAAGGCAGCCTTGTGAACTGTTTATAGGTTGTGGTTAAATTTGTCTTTTAAGTGTTGTGTAGTTAGACTTTAAACACCTTTGTTAGGGCCTTGACATGTGAACAAGCCATGGTGCATCATTTGTCTCCAGGGTAATTGATTTTTCATGTTGTACTTTCCCTAAAAAAGGGTGTAGCTGTGCTAATTGTATGCTGTGTATGAAAGCTAGGCATGTCTGCTCCAATCCTCTATAAAGGCACGAGTGCTCATCCAAACATCAGTTGGATAAGGGAGCTGAACCGTCTGAAAAATGAACGGCACAAAAATCAGAATTTTCAGGCGGTTCCGCTCTCCTTTCGTGCTTAGCAACATGGGTCCTACCACTATCATGAGGGGAGATGATAGGAGTGCTCGTGGAGGGCTTGGGGAGTGTGTTGGACTTGCTTCTTTTGGGAGCAAAATGGACTTACAGCTAGATGAAGCCAACTGTTAGGATTCAGCGCAACAAGGTAGAGCTACTGTAGAGGGTGGTTGGTCTTTCATTTGTTTGCCTTTTTTTTTTCTTTTTAAGGTCATCCTAGGGCACAAGCATCATAGTGCATATGACTACAACCATTGTGTTAACTTCCTTTTTGTTTTGTAAATTATTCACGTAACTGTCATTTTCTGTGTTGAATTAGAATTTTATTCATAGTGGTGGTGGCTGAGGAGGGAGAAGGCAGGGAATTCAGATATCAAGTAGTAAGATGGTGCCATGGGTTTAGTAGGCAGTATGCCTTGTTGTTCTCAGGAACTGTTTATTACTATTTTGCTAACATCTGTGCCTTCCTCTTCCCCTGTCCACAATTAGTAAATGTGATTTAAAGTGAAAATGACAAAACGCTTGTTTTCAGGCCATCCTGGTTATGCAAAGGTACATGAAGTTACAAAGAGTGTCTGTGGGACTGGGACACTAAGTACATTGACACTGTATTTCATTGTTTGTATAATACCCAACATAGTAAAGTCTTTCAGGCAGTGTTGTGGTTACTGTTTAATAATTCTGTTTCTTAATAAGTAACCAAGTGGTTTGTTTCTTCAGGAGATCTTGTGCTGTAAAGGTAGTCAAAGAAATAGGAAGCAAAAATAAAACTTGCGTTGAATCAGAACACTGCATCATCTAGTTTTTGTTACTAACAGTATTCTGGGGAAAGTCTGTGCAGTGTTTTGGAAGGTGGTCTGAAAGACTTGGCACTGGAGGTAAGAAAACCTGTGAAATTATTTCAATCCTTAGCAGTGTTTTTGGTCTCACTATCAGTGCTTCTGTTGGACATAGATCAACTTGAATGATTTCCTTTTAGTTCTAAAAGGCAAGCATTACTGTTCTACGGATGATTACCATAGCTGGGTATTTAGGTGTTGGTGGAGTCTGTTCAAACTATTATATTTTCATGTGGAGGAACTCTTGTTCATTGTGTGAAGTACCACACATTTGTTTGTTCCACACATAGTCAAGAGGAGTGACTAAGTCAACTGTGTTGTGCTAGTTCTTTCAAACTGGGGCTAAGAAACACTGATGAGAGATGGGCTAAAGAGTAATACCAAGTTTCTAAGATGTACCTTTTATTAAAACAAAAGACACCCCCACTCCAAAACTACAAAACTTTATCAGTGAGTTTAAGATAGGAAAATAGGTACAGGTAGTAATGATATAGTTGAATGTCTTAGTCCATAAAGCTGAAAATGCTACTACAATTCATAGCTTCTCATGTGGTAAGTAGCCAGCTTGCAGCAGTCTGTTTATACTAAGGCTTTTTGTCTGTTCTGGCCCCACATCTATTAAAAGCATTAACTAGTTGAAAAACTAGTGTGTTCTTGGGATGGCTGGTTTCATATGGGTCTGTTTCATTAGAGAAAAAGTAATCTTACATTAAAATAATAGGCATTCCTACAGGAAGTGGTGGCTAAGTATTCATACATTTTTAGCACAATTAGAAAGTACATGGGAAATAAACACGCTTCAGGGAAAATAGTTAATTCTCCCATTTTCCCTTCCCTGTTGTCCGTTGCCCACCCCTCAACACCCTCCGAAAAAAAAAAAAAAAGAGAATGAGAATGCTTCAGAGAAAAGTAATTGCACTTTATTGCAATTCCTAATTTTGAAGTGATAAGGCAATGGCTGGTGGTACAGGGTACTTGGTTAGATTGAGGGTCTGATACAGTACAACAATTACTGTAATTCAATTTGGAGGTTGTTTTGGGTAATATGTTACATAGCAGAATAGTTAAAGCTGGGATAGCTGCTGGAATTAGTAAGATTGAGCTCTCACATCTTGAAATATAGGTAGCTGACTGAGATTTTGTTGTTAAATGTCCTTGCGTGGAAGTATGTTTTTCTGAAAGATATTTAGAGTCAGACTTGTAGCTAAGCATGTTAACTGTTAACATGGGGGGGAAAACCCCAACAACAGTACTTCAGAGAATGTTATAGTATGCATAGTGCTTAGAGCAGAATCCAGAATAGGGTCGTATTTTACTTGATGTCTAAAACACTGGCAGCAAATAACTGCATTATGTATTACAGATTTAACTAAAGAGTCTAGGTCAAATCATGCTTCTGTCGATGCATTCATTGTGATTCTGATGCTGAGTTATTCTGCAGAGTCATGCAGAGTGAAAATAGAAGCACTTAGGTCTATTTCAAAGGTAATAAAGGTATGAAGGTTAGTCCAAATAGCTGTGTAGCTGCCTTTTGTGTATTCCCATGCTGTTTGTTTGTTGGAATAAAGTAAGTTGTGGGTTTTTAGGTAAAGGGTGAAGTTGAGGGTAATGCTGCTTCTTATTTTCTAGAAAATGCTATTTATGCTTAAGATCTGAAAATTTTGTACTGGCTAACAGACTTCTGGTTTTTATTACAGCAATGTTTTAAGAAATGTTATTAACTTGTCTTGTGTGAAAAGTCTATTCGAACAAAACAGGAGTTCATTATTACACTTACAAAAGTGTATCTTCTGTGTATTTCTGTTGGAAGAAAAGAGAACTAGGTGTTGCAGAAAGCCTAATAGGAGGAGTAAAGAAACCAGCTAGAATTTCAGCTACATGGGACTGGCAGGGAAAAAATCTGTGCTGTTTATATGCTGCTTGCCATCACAGTTTTGGCATAAAATTTTAAAATTACTGTTTGTGGAGTCTAGTTTTCACTTTTAATTTAGAGCTGTATGATTTTTAAATACTTGTACATCTGGGTTTTTTTTTTCCTTTTGCTTTTACTTTTTCCTGTTGGATTCCGAGACTGATACCAAGACAAATTTCCATCATTCTGTTGAGTTGCCATGAGTTTTTCTGTTTCTGACAAAGCTTGTGAAGTGTCTTTTTTAGAAATTTTGTTTTCTTTTTTTGTCACTTAAATTTGACTTGAAAGTACTTTTGACAGGTGTTTTTATTGTTGTTATTTGTTTCAAGGGGAGGACACAGGATGGTAAGAATTGTCTCCTGGTAGGCTGCAACTTAGAACAGTATGAGTAATTAATTTCAGCTTTCAGGTCACTCCCTGTCATTTAATATATTGAACAAACTTCCGTACCTTGTCCTTTCTTGAGTTGTTGCTACCAGGTGGTTGTTCTTTTTTCTGTGAATTTTTTTTGTTTTTTTCCTTTTTCAGAAGGGAGGAATTGGGACTAAGGTGAATTTCTGTTACCTACTTTCATTTGTGACTTATACTGTAATGCCAATAGTCACACATACAAATTGGCACTGGACCAGGCTTCCTAGAGACGTGGTCGATGCTCCAAGCCTGTCAGTGTTTAAGAGGCATTTGGACAGTGCCCTTAATAACATGCTTTAACTTTTGGTCAGACCTGACCTGGTCAGGCAGTTGAACTAGATGATGATTATTGTAGGTCCCTTTCAACTGAAATACTCCTTTAAGATTGTTAAAAGAATATTATTAATTTTTTTCTGATGGAGAAGAAAGTACTTCACCTGGAAAAAACTTACTTAATAGCCTGCTTTTAATAAATGATTTAAGTTCCAGCATTTCTTTCTTTGTAGAGGGAGAAAAAGGGAAAGCAGTTAAGTCCAAGTAAAACCTATAATCAAATAAGAGGGTTTTTCCCTAGCAGATTGTACAGTGAAATGAAGCTTACTTTTTTATTTTTAAAAGTTTCTTGTGTGTGCTTTAGTCTTATATGGGAAGATGAGAGCTAAATGTTGACAGTGTATGGTCCATGAACTAATTTTATAAACTTTTTGGAACTGACAAGTGTTTAGATGGCCAGTGTCACTTTTTAAAGTGTACAGCTCACTTATTATTGTTGAACTGGTTTGTTAATGAGCTGGTTGTGAATGTTGCGTAGCAGTGAACAGTGATAACTCAGGCAAATGTTGTGCAGAAGGGCTTAAATGAGGAGAGACTATAGTGTGGGTGTAAGGTATCTATTAAGGTATTTAATAGGTATGATCAAGAATAATACAAACAGAGCACCCTTTTCAAAACATTTGCTTTAAAAACTGCATGAGGAGTTGAGCCTACCTAGTTTCTGCTAAAAAGTGAACGCACGGCTTGTGACAGATCATGAGAGGTATGACTCAAAATATCAGCTAACTGTAGTTTTTGAATGTGTCAAAGCCGATTTGCTTCATTTACTTTAGATTTTATGCATTTGTAAGGATGTGTAAAACTGAAGGGTCTTGAGCAGGATAAAATGACAACTGTATTGTATATGTAGTCTAATGTTTGTGGTTAAACAAAAAAATCACTAATTATTAATTACCTCTTTGAGAGACAAGTTCAGATTCTGCAGGCATGAAGTCTGGTTTCAGATAGAATTCTACAAAGGGCGGTATTCGTTAAGTTTTTGCACTCAGTTTGACAGTAGCGAAGGAGAACAAAAGCTAAGGAAATGGATCAGGGCTGGTGATGGCAGAAACTGTACTTAGAGCTTTGTCACTACTTATGGCTATTCTGATATTTTAGGACTCTCACGCATGTAATTTGACTATGATGCCTCCTTTAAGTAGAAAAAAAGAAAGTTTTATTTGCATGTTACTGGTAAGAAAAATGAATCAGAATAGCAAGTTCTGAATTCAGTGGGTTATTTTTTGCCACCCTTCTAACAGGGTGCCTGTCTGATCACATGAAATTTAGTGATTTTAAGTGAACATTAATTTAGTCATTTACAGTACAATCAACTGTAACTTTATATAAAAAGATATAATCTCTAATATGTTTTAAAGAAAAGCCTTTTTCTGTTATTAGCTGGTGTGGATTTTGTAAGTCATTTAACTTCAAGGCAGTCAAATTCAGACAGTTTGCAGTTTCTACAAATGTCATGTAATTCACAGAAGGAAAGCCCTACTTTCCTGGAAACAGCTAAAATTTGCCCACCAATAGGAAGCAGTGAATGAATTCCTTATTGTGCTTTGCTTGCCTTGCAGTTTTTGCATTACCTATTAAACTGTCTTTATCTCAAGCCATGAGTTTTCGCTCTTTTACCCTTCTGATTTTTCTCCCCCATCCCACTGGACGGTGGGGAGTGAATGGGCAGCTGCATGGGGCTGAGCTGCCGGCCAGGGTCAAAGCAGGACAGGAGCAAAAGAGAAAACTTTTCCTCCTTCCGTAGAAGGTTGTGTTGGTGGTGGTGAGAATTAACTGGTGCAAGCAAGGCTGTTTCAGACATCAGTACTCTTTCTATTAACAAACTCCTAGAATAGATGAAGCGATTACAGTGTGTCAGCAAGATAGGAGCACATTGGATGAAGAATGGAGTATATTCCTGTTATTTGGGTGTAATACAGAAGCATCATTCTGCCTAAAGTGTCAGTCACGGCCTTCTCTAGTTGTGGAATAACAAAACATCACAAGCTTTTACTGCAGTACTTTTTTTTTACTATCTTTTTTTCCTTCTGCAAAGTAAAACTGTGAAGACACATTTCAGGCTGTATGAAGGATAAAACTACTACATGTCAAATCCTGTACAAGAACTGAAGAAAACTGAGTTTCTATCATCCCTCTTAGTTTTATTATTTTTCCTTCGTTATACTCTAAGCTGATGCATACGCATTTTTAAAAATGCTATTTCTTAACAGAATGCTTTATGGTAATAGGATTTTACTGCTGTCACATACACATTTCGAAGCTTTTTTTCCCTTGTTACATAAGGTGATCTTCTGATCTAGAATTATAGTAGTTCGAAAGAATGAGCTGGTTTTGTCTGGGTGGTCATTAATACTGGTTCAACATTGCTACAATCAAGTGGTGAGAAGATCTGTTGCTGATAGTAGGAGCTTGTTCTGGTACTGTGCAGTTGTAGACTATGAGCAGTTACAAAAACTAGTCATGTTCGTAGCCTGATAGAAGACTACGTATACTAATTTGAAAGTTGAATTACTTAAGCCAAAATTTTTGTTTAGAAGTTTTAGATGTGGGAAGAAGAATACCCAATTGTGGAGCTTCAACAGGGTCTTGTAACTTAGGGGGGTTGAGGCAGAATGGTTTTGCATTGTCTTCTACAAAGCTATGTTATTTATTTAGTATATGTGAAACTTCCATGAATTCTGTAAATATTGCTGTCCTTGCAATCTTTGTCTCATCTTTATCCTACAGTAACTTAAATTGACCAGACCACTATTTAACTATAATACTGAATATATACTTTATATATTTCACTGTGATTATAACGGAGCTTAATAGTCTGTGTCCAACTGTGCCTTAAAGTCAGAAAGTGGTAAATACCAACAGTTCTCTGCACAAAGGGGTATGTGCTGAATGGAAGAATTAATTAGGACCAGCTGGAATGAATTACTGTGCTTAAAGGTCATTATTTGTTTTTATCCTTAATATACTATAATTTTCTTACGAATTGATGTAATGATCTGGGAAAAAAAATAAACCAGTAATTCTTAAAAGTATTATATTCTTTATCATGTTTTGTTTGCTCTTTAATATAATAGGTGAAATATTACAGACACTTGGCACCTGATCACTTGCTTCAAATATGCCATCGACTTGGACCGCTTCTAGAGCAAGAAATTCCCCAAAGTGTCCCTGGAGTGCAGACGTTATTAGGAGCTGGCAGACAGTCTTTGCTTCGTACAAACAAAAGTATGAAAATTTTATGAGAATTTTGAGAGTTCTTGATATTTCATGCCTTTACTGTATTTTTACATGAAAACACGCTTGCCTGCATTTTTTCTGTAATTCTTTTGAAACAGGTTGCAAACATGTTGTATGGAAGGGATCTGCTCTTGCTGCACTACATTGTGGGAGGCCTCCAGAGTCCCCTGTAAATTATGGCAGTCCACCTAGTATAGGTAAGTCAATTTTATTCTGGCAATGCCATTGTAATACCCAACTTCCAGGGTGATTGATTATTGTGATGATAAGAACTAAGTAGTAGTTATGTTTATATTTGTCTTGTTTGTTTCCTATACCTTACCTTTACTGTTATTTTTATTAAGATGTTGTGTTGTTGTATTTACGAGTTTGTATGTGGGCGAAAATTGTGTATTGTGAATTCATATACTAATTGTGTTTTGAAGCTAATTTTGTCTTTTGAAGTATGAAGTGGAATAAAATATATTTCAACAGTGAATATGTACAAATAAAACTTATTCTTAAAGATGTAGTAAAGCTGTCAGTAGATAAAGAATTAGTATTATAGAACAACTTAAAACGAGAACAGCATGGCCTGCATGCATTGTTGGGCAGACTAAGTCACATGGACTCTTAATGGTTTTCTTTGGAAAGATTTCAGTGTCTTGTAGAAGTTATTCTTTCTGTTCTCTGGTTCATTTAGTAAGTTTGCAGCTGTGCTTTAGTTTCGCAGAATCATAAAATAGTTTGGGTTGGAAAGGACCTGGAAAGGTCACCTAGCCCAAGTTTGCTATGCTATATCATGAAGCATGCATGTGCTGTCTGTACCATTGAAAAACTGAGAAGCTGGAGGTCAGGTGTATTCTTTTTCTTTTTTTCTTTCTAGTTATTATTTTCAAGCTCTCATATGGTTATTAAAATACATTTGTTAGCTTTCAACCTTTTAACGAGAAGATACATGTTTTTTTTAATTGCTAGGAGAATCAAGATGTGTGGTATTTTAGGAGATTCTTTAAGGAGCATCCTCATTTTTGTCATGGATAGGAAAATGTGCAAAATCACTTGTGTCTTTTCATCTTTCTCTGCTTGATGTCCGGGGAAGGGGGACTAGTTAAGACCGAGTTGCCAGTGTGTATTATACCAAAACAGTAGTGTTTTATACCAAAACGGTGGTTGCAGATAGATGTGCAGTGTTGGATGAGAGTGGGAAGAGAATATCCAATTGATTGGTTCCTGTTCAGGTGCAGCTGCTGCAAAGACTAAGGTTTCTGTCTTGGCAAAAAAGAGAAGACTGAAGATGTATTGGGGGGAACTAATGAGTAACAACATACTCCCTCAGTAAGTTTGCAGGTGACACC
>NW_010564764.1:0-4903 GCF_000687285.1 Phaethon lepturus
CACCGCCGTGTGCCCGCCCCACAAAGGCTGCGAATAACCGTTTAGAGTCAAAGTGCCTTTAGTTTTTCCTCATAATTTATTGTTTTGTTTATTTCAGACATTATTGGGCATCTGTCTGTCTGTGTGTCTCCATCAGTTAGTATGGATTCTGGTTAGTTAAGGTGCCGAGAGAAATCTCTTCCAACTGGTCAAGGTTTTGCTAGCTCATGCCGGAGAGTTAACTTTTTCTTTTGAAACTGGAACACGCATTCGGGTTTTGTCTCTTGGAGCTGCTCTTTGGCATGGCTTCTGACATGTTTGTTAGTATCATTTTATTCTATCGATTTTTATGAAAGCAGGAAGGAAAATGGTGTTTCAGAGCAGGCTTCAGTATTGGTTTTCTTACCCGTCTATAAGCTAGTTTGCTCAGTTTGATCATGAGTGAAATGGTGTGATGTTTTACTGCATTTTGGTGTCAAAACGATGTGTAAATGTTAACACTCTAGCTTCTTGTTTTGACCCTCTTAAATGACCTTTGGATTTCTCTTTCTTCTAGGGTAGGCAGCATTGTAGGATCAGTGATCAAGAAACCAAGGGGAAAAACTCAGCTGCCAGTTCAAATGACTTCAGTGATCCGGTTTACAAAGAAATTGCTATAACCAATGGTTATATCAACAGAATGACCAGAGAGGAGCTCAGAAGTAAACTTGCAGAGTTCAAGCTTGAAACCAGGTTAGACTGATTTGTAAACCATTTAATTGTTCTTTGAGAGCAGCAGAGACATAAGGGATGATTATTTTAAAATTTAAAAACACACCACAAAGTGAGAAGCAGACACGCTGCCAAATGCCAGTTTTATGTGCAGTCTTGATGCAGCTTTTGTTGCAGGATTAGTGCATGTGATACTGCTTAATGTGTTACCAGAATTGTATGCTCTCTCAACCGGTAATGCAAAGAAACAAAAGAGTATGCAACTGCAGGTTACTTCTCAACATGTTTTTGGCGAAGGGGGAAAGATAGGTCTGAAGAACTGCAAGGGTTCTCAGGTCGTGTTGCAGACCTTCAGTGTGGAAACTTGCTTCAGAACATAGATATTTTTGTTTGCTGTACCCAGTACAGATCTGACTCTGGGTGTGGTGATAGGACTTGGAATTTAATTAATGTAGAGGACAGGTACCTTTAGATGGAGAGTTTGCTAATCTGAATAGATGAGATAGAATAACATTAATAGGTGAATGTATTATAAACTGGATTTGTGCTTATTGAGGAAGAGGAAAGGGGTAAGGTGTATAAGAGTGGTTCCTGCTCTATCAGAAATTACCTTCAAGACCCTTTGATATCGCTGTGGCCAGACAAATTGAGATGTTGAGAAGAAGGTCAGCTGGGAAAAACAAAGTGTATTGTTTCTGTTGGCAGCAGTAATGAAGCAGTGGTGGCAGTGGTGTTGGGGAGTTAGCAAAGTGAGAAGCTACTGCTCTGGAGGAAGAAGGAATATGAAAGGTGAGATGGGGTCCGAAAGGAGAAGTCTAGCTTTCTAGAGAAGATGACTGTAGGGCAGAGGATGTTCAGAGGAAAAAAAAAAGGAAGGTACAGAGATTGATTTGAACAGAATAAAAGAAAAAGAAAACAGTGTGGGTGGGAAGTGCAGCCTGCCGCCTCCACCCTGTCTGTCTGCAGATGTTCTGACTGCATGTTTTTTTTAATTCCTCCTTCAGTTAAATGAATTTGACTCCTTAGGACAAAAAATTGTTATCATTACCTGATGAAATTTTTAGTAAAACAGGTTAGATTTGTACAGCCATTCAGCAGTTATTCTGATTTTAAAATAAAAAGCAGAATTCAAATAGTAAATGATGTGTTTGTGGTTTCCTTCTAGGTTATTGATTTTCTATTTGTGTTTTTTATTCAGTTATAAATGCAGAAAGTGTTAAACTTTTCTTTTAGCTAAGCTAGACTTCTTTGGTCAATATGTTCAATTAAGTTGTTCGAAATACACCATACATGTAAACAAATAGTGTATGACCTCTAATGTAGTAAATTGAGCAGATTGCCACACACCATCCTTTCCCTTGGGGTTATTTTGATAGCAGATCATTTCCTCTTTCAAATTCTTTTATAGGTTTGATGAAGAAAATAGTAATTTTTCCCCTCCATCAGCTCCCATACTGTTTCAATTTTGAATGAATTGGTCATTGAATTAAACTAGATTAATAAACCATAGTGGAAAAAGTTACCTGTGTTTGCAGAAGAGGCTGATGTCTGGTTTTCCCTTGTGGATCAGTGAATTGCTTTTCTGATAACAGCACTTGCTACGAGTAGCTCTTACCAGCTTCTGTGATTTCATTTGCAATGTGTAATTTTAAAAGTAACTTCCTTAGAGTAAATTATGCTTGTTTATTCAGCTTTGGTTTCATACATGGCACTTCTGGCACCTGCACTTGCATATTACAATGTTTGTATTAAAAAGACACAGTAAGTAACTTTAATCATTTGCCACTGTGAATTTATGTGTTAGCCACAAACCTCCTGAAAAGCAGGATCTTGACCAGGAAGTTTTTCTGACAACTGAAATCTTGAATACTTTATTTTAATTGACTTACTCAGGCTCAATTTTAAATTTAAATTGAGACAAATTTAATGTGTAGGCTTTTCAGCTGGTTTCTGCATTATCTGTGCCACTGATGCAGAAATACCTCGGGCATCAGTCGCTTTAGGCAGGGGGCACAGGGAAATACGGGTGAAGCAGTATACTGTTTCCAGAACTAGAGGTCATCTGGGAGCAATCTTACAAAGACTTGGGCTTTGCAAAGGCTTCAGCTACAGTCTTGCTGAACTGGAGGTGACTGCAGAGTGTCTCTGCACTGTGCTTCCCAGTCTGTCCCCAGATACTGGTATTGTCTAGATGTTTTAGTTGTCGGGGGCGTATCGCGGCCTCTTCATTACCCCAGATAACAGAGCATTAACTGTATAAAGTTGAAATTGGACTTCATAAGTGCTTGTGTTCAAAATGAGGCTAATAAATACAGCTTCACTTCTACAATAGTGAAATAACTGATCAAATGAGGGTGTGATCTTTGTGACTTTCCTTATCTCTTTAGAGGAGTGAAAGATGTGCTGAAAAAGAGACTGAAAAACCATTACAAGAAACAGAAGCTGATGCAGAAGGAACCCGCTAATAGAGACAGCTACTATGACTACATCTGTGTTGTTGACTTCGAAGCAACATGTGAAGAGGGAAACCCACCTGAATTCGTTCATGAAATAATTGAGTTTCCTGTTGTCTTACTAAACACACATACCCTGGAAATAGTAAGTGACCTGATTACTGTGTCAGTATCTTGTTCTTCGATGTAACTTTTTAGGTTCAGGAAGTCTGGATTAGTTTTTAGGTAAATGTTGAACTCCATTAAATACAGCAAAAAAAATTTTATTTTTCATAAAGACCTATCCTCTGTGCCTCTTACATACAAGCAAAACTTTCTATTCTGAAAGCATCTGGAATAGGTCATGCCTCTTCTGTTGATTCCCTCTACTGATAGGAGGGACTTCAGTTTCTCAGTCATCTGTTCAAGGACTCAAGGGATTCATCATAAAAAAGAATTAGCAAATTCTCTGGTCCTCTGTGAGGTAGTCTACAAGAGACTAACACAGAGGTTTGGAAAGTGGGGCTGAGTGAACTCCGCTTCTTGGCAGGCTAGACTATTTCCACAACGTACCTGACAAACTGACAGCTCTGTAACCTGATTTTAAACATATTTAGTAGGCATTTGGCAGCCTCGAGTGCTTTGTTCCTGCACAAGTTTCTTTTAGGGAAAACTACTTGCTGTCTTAACTGACACCAAGTGACTCAGTGAAATGGAGGAAGTGCATGCCTCTCTGACTAATGGTTTATTTATCAAGAACTTTTGAGAGGAGGAGGATTTCCAGCAATCAGTGTGATGCTACGTTGGAGCGTAGCTGTGTGTATGACTAACTGCAGAAAGAGGGTTGTGTAGATTACCAAGACTGCTTTATTACCTTTAGAGTAGTAGGAAACAGCATGGGTTATTTTCCTCTGTCCAAAAGGTTGTGTATAGCAGCAGGGATTTGGGGCTTTCTTTTTTCTGTGAAACTTGCATGTGGTCTTCATTCTTAAACTGCTCATTTTCCCTGAGGGAGGTCATTGTGTTTATCTCTGACATCCAGAGGTGTGTGACTTCCATGCAGCCTGTGAGATGTGTGGCCTGTTGCCTTTCTTGAATTACAGGTGAGCCTTTAGAGATGCCACCTAAAAAAACACTGGGCTTTGCTCATGCCTCTCGCTTCTTTTTTTTCCTTACTCATGCTCTCCTTTTCTCAAATCCTCCCCTTTATTGCAGTCTGTCCTTCTCCCCTCTTACATCCACATCCCTGCTCTGTGGTGCCTACTGGCTGAGAGGAATGACGTGTTCCGGTTGGAAAGCCATCCATCCATCCCACCGCGAATCTCATGATGGCCAGTCAGGAGGCTCGTATTGGCTGGGGAGGTACACACTCCTTTTTGCCTCCAGCAGGACAAGTAGCTGCTATTGCCTTTCAGCTATGGGCAAGCCAAAGAAGTTGCCTTTTGGGCTACATAGTGTGCTGCTGCTGAGTGTTTGATTCTCTTATTACAGGAGGATACCTTTCAGCAATATGTGAAGCCAGAAATTAATCCCAAGCTTTCAAACTTCTGCATCAGTCTGACAGGAATCACCCAGGTAATTTGCACTTTCGTTTCTTCAGGAAAAAATGTGAAAAAAAAAAAAAAAAAAGATGTAGTGTCAATGTTTTCAGACTGGTAGTCTTTCATGGTAATTTTTTTGAAAGGCTTATTCTCTTAGTCCTTGTTTTTTCCCCTTTTCCCAATTATCACAGTTGATTTCACTAATTTGGTCATTTAGGTGTTTGTAAGGAGCTGTAGGGA
>NW_010564764.1:4934-27717 GCF_000687285.1 Phaethon lepturus
TGTAATCTATGTGTGGAAACTTAATCGTTAGCAGAGGAAAGCATTGAATTGCATCAGTTCCTCTTCTAAGATTTTTATTCTAAAGGATTTAGAATTTTACAATAGTAATGGCTTGTGATAAGTGACTTGAGCAGGAGCCTGGGAAACAAGTTCCAAGGTTTTAATCTAAATTCAACAGCTGACCCACTTTGCTATCTTTATAGATGCCATTTGGAGGTTGGCTCTTTTGGTGGCGCTTTTTTTCAGTTTAGAAAAATCTGTCCAATTGTCTGCTTATTTTAATGTGTTATCTGTTTCTAAAGATTTTTGTGAAACCTACTTAGCAAGTAGGTGATTTAGTGAGTGCCTGTATACACATCATGCTGGGTTTTTTTCTGAAAAAATGTTCCTCACTTTTGGATTTTTGGTTTTCTTAGGACATTGTTGATAAAGCTGATTCATTTCCTCAAGTTCTGCAGAACGTCATAGAGTGGATGAGGCAGCGAGAACTGGGAACAAAGTATAGCTATTCCATGTTGACAGATGGGTATGTCCTTATGTAACCTTCAGCACAATCTAAAACTGCAAAACAGTGTGTAATCTTTGTGGGAGTATTGTTAAAAGGCAATCATGACACTGCCATTTTGCCATTTTATTATAATTTTATCTTTCGGGGAAAATAAGAAAAGCTGAACTAAACAATTTGAAATGAAGCTTAAATCCATTAGGTGGCACTGTTTCTTTCCTAGCTTTCTGTATGCAACTAAATTATATTGAACAGACTTTTTAGCCTTTATTGTTGTTGTAATTCTGTGTTTACATCTAGTTTTCATATAGCACATAATACCTGAAAATAACATTGTGCGATATCCGTTCTAAGCAACTCCCGTGCTCTCCTGAATCCGAGGTTTCAGAAACATGTGGTGGTTGTGTTGCACCCTGTGTGTGTTAGTGTTACTGTTAATGCATCCTGCATATTTTCACCAGAAAGCAATAATGGATTATGCTGTTTATCAAACAAGGAGAAATGGCTAGCGTAGAAAGCCCTCTGCTTTGGCTTAGAAGACTGTGGCTCTGGTGGGTCCCAACTCCGACAAACTTTGTGTGTGAGGGATTGACTAGTCCTTGAACTGCCACCTGAACTTGCACTCTTACAAAATCTCCATGGAAAATCAAGTCCCCTAATAACTTCAAAGTGAACAGATCTTGAGATGTTATAGATATAGCTGTGATGCAACATTGTTCTTGTGATCTTAGCTTTGTTATATGATGAAAGATACTGTTTGAGCCTTATCTTATACAGCACTGGCCAGAGAATTTTTCTGTAGCTAGCTTTTTAGGTGTGAAACATTACTATTCTGTTAACATGTCTGCTTTCCCCCTTCTCTTGGAATGAGGGATTTAAGTAGCACAGAGTTTTTAATATTAGCTGTGTTGAGTTGAATGATGCATTTTCATGTTGCTATGCCTGTTGTTTGCCTGGAGTAATTCTGCTGTGCTGCATTAAAAAGGCAGTCCTGTGCTGCTCTGTGACAATGACTGTGTCGAACCGAAGGGAGGTGAGCCCCAAAACAAAACTGGAGTTTATGAAAAAAGCACGTGGGGATCTTAGTATGGCTTCCTAACACTTCTGTCAAGTAAAACACAGATAAATATTCTAGTCTATAATATGAGTTGTTTAAAAAATAATGTATCGTAGGGCATGAATGGATATGTAACAAAACTTTTTTTTTAACTAACCCAACTTATCAAGTGGGAAAATTTTTTTGGCCATGAGACCTTTTTCTCAAAATTCCTGAAGATTTGAACAATGACTATAAATCACAAGTCTTCTCTGCAAAGAACCTGTATCATTGAAATGTGATTGTGTCCAGTGTGAACAGTAAAGCCATTTAAAAGGTGTCACACAAGACTTGACGTGTACAGTTTAGGTCTGTGTACACATTAAAAACAAGAAGCTAAAAAAAGGTCCTTCCAGCTTTAATTAATTTAAGGAACTACTTAGCAGTATTTACCAGATAGTAGTATTTATCTGACTCATTATTTACCTATAATTAGGCTTCTACCTTTGGAAGCAACAGCAAATTAAAAAAAGAAAATGCTAAAGCAAACTGGTGCAAGACTGGTTATGTTACTCGATAGCCTAGAATGTGTCTGGAGCTCCCCTTCAGGGGAATCCCCTCCATGAAATTCCTTGAGGAAGATAGGTGTGGTGAAATCTGTCATATAGGTGAGATTGTGTAGACAGCTGCAAGAGAGGAGGAAAAAAAGGCTTTATTTTAGCTTGAAGCTTACAAACTTGTTGAGGTGGTTCCTGTTAGGAAGGTGGGCTAGAAGCACATAGGGTTATAGTTTCATCTTCTTTCCATAAAGTTCTGGTTCTCCTAAAACTAAGTGCAGTGTTGTTTCAATAACCTACATTAAGTAGAGAGATGCATGCATACCCAAGTAATCAGGAAAATTTAAGGTGCCACTTACTTCCCCAGGGGCTGTGTAACCATCTAGTTTATTGGCAGTTTTTTAGAGTAAATGTCGTAGATGGAGAAGCTGGCATGCTATTTCTTGTTCTAACCAACCTGGACCTGAAACCATCCTAGTGAAAAATCTTGCTCATGTGATTGTTTTCCCCATGATTGACAAATTCATATTCAGACAAATCTTTACATGATTATGGCAAAAGAGCTTTTCCTAAACTGTTTTCCTTCTGCTCACCACCAAAGACAGGACAGTTGTTTGTGCTATGGCTGTGCAACATGGAGAATGCAGGGCTTCTGAATTATATATTACTAATGTTTTTCTCTTCTCTTTTGACTTTGTAAGATCTTGGGATATGAGTAAATTTTTGAACATCCAGTGCCGTATTAGCCGTATCAAATACCCTTCTTTTGCCAAAAAGTGGATCAATATTCGCAAATCATATGGGAACTTCTACAAGGTTTGTACAGATTGTTGTTTCTCTTGTGGGAAAATTTGGTTTAAAAGTCTAGAATGTCCTGTTGTACTTGTCATCTTTACTTGTGTAGTATAAAATTATAGTACTTAAACTAGTTGCTTGAGGCCTGATTTTCAAACGTGCTTCATGCCCAGATCTCGCTTTACTAATGGAAGATAATATAAGCTACTGCATTTTTATTTTAATCTTGTTTCTAAGCATGAGGAGATGCTCCATGAAGGACTGTCTAAAAATGTCATACTGGTGCTCTTAAATCAGTGTGCCTTGAAGTAGTTCAGCTGAAAAGATTCTATATTGATTTTTCAATTATTTTTTCCTGTTTTCATGTAATACACTACAAAACTAATTTGCACCACTACCCTCAGATATTTCTACTTTTGACGGTGTAATGGGAACTGAGAAAGTTTAGGACATATCTACAGTTGGATCAAATTGTCAAGAGAAAAGTAATACCAAGTTCAGTGGTGGACCCTATTGCTGCTTTCTTTTGCTGTCATATTACCATAAAATGGGTTATTGGAGATTCTAGTGAATGCCTAGTCAGTCTATACTACGTCGTTTGTTTGAATGTGATTTCAGCCTATCTGACAATCTTCTCTTGAAGGGCTTTTTCATACTAAATGTAACATCTAGGAAAGAAAGAGGTTAACATTTAATAAGAGAAGAGGTTTACTTTGTGCTGAGCAAATATTACAGCGTTACTCCATTTCTCCCTCTATTATTGTGCCTTCTCTGCATGATAGTTTCCGTTGGAAATGTGTAAGAACACAGAACAGTCTTGTTAGTCTTTTAAGCTTTAACATAGATATACCTTCTTTTTCCTTCTCTGTTGAGCAGTGAGTGCTTTTTCATCAAAGGCAATGAAGATTATAACTTAGAGTGAATCAGTTTCTTTTTATTTTCTGTGATTTTTTTTTTTAATAAATGCTAACAATTGTAGCATATATAGCTGTTGAGAGCTTCTGTTTAGCTGTTCTGTGCTCCTATTGAATCTGTTGTTAAGTAATTGATAAAATTAATGACAAGGAGTGTATTGTAACTTTCCTGTGGAATATCCCACAACCTGCAGTTATATCTCCTCTGCCCAGTTTCTGGGTGTTATTGTTGGAGTTGCATATTGCCAGGTTTTGGCAACTGTGCTGTGAGCATTCTGCCTAGCTATTCAATCCAGTAGTATGGTGCAATATCCTGGAACTTGTCATGTCCTGTGTTCTCCCACTCCAATCCCACCACCAAGAGAAAAAGCTAAAATTTTCCTTTAAAGTTATCCTTTTGTTTTATTTTGACCTTTCCAAAGCACAAACATGTATTTAGTAGTTAATCAAGAGAGAACTCGGGGGCTTTTCCTGGCATAGCACTTTGCATGGGTAAGTTAGTCAAGCTTCCTCATCTGTTCATGCTGTTGGTCGTCCATGTAAGCATGGGCTGCTGTAGGTGTTGCTGATCTGCTCCTGTGGTCTTTGGAGACATTCAGAAGCTTGATGTCAGTGAGAATCAGGAGCCCGGTGCTTCTTTAATCGCTTAGCCTTTAAAAGGAAAACCAAACTCTGATTCTTTCTACAATGCCACTTTGGGTGGTAATTCCTCTTTTGTAAGGCTT
Source organism: Phaethon lepturus (assembly GCF_000687285.1). Lineage (NCBI taxonomy): Eukaryota > Metazoa > Chordata > Aves > Phaethontiformes > Phaethontidae > Phaethon > Phaethon lepturus. The sequence continues at coordinate 9,467 of NW_010564764.1, forward strand.
GTTAAACCTAGCTAGGCCATGGCTTCCACCATTGCCAGCACTGGCGCATCTTGAGCTGGTGCTGGTAATGGCAAGAGGCTCTTGAGATTATCCTGAGTCTAGACAAACTCCTGTTGACTATGTCTTCTCTGTAAAAAAAATGAGGGTGTCTGTCTCACCAATGTGCTTTGAAGTTAAATTGTTAGTGATCTGACAAAAGGCAAAATGAAAGTAGCATGTGTCTTAAGTAGACCTAAAATCTGCATATGTTTCTACTGCACTGTGTTGGATTAAAAAGACTTGGTACAGAACCTAATCCTTGAATGTGGTTCACTTTCTCCATCAGGTTCCTAGGAACCAGACCAAGCTGACAATCATGCTTGAAAAGCTGGGCATGAATTATGATGGGAGACCTCACAGTGGACTTGATGACTCTAAAAACATTGCAAGGATAGCTATAAGGATGCTGCAGGATGGCTGTGAACTGCGGGTGAATGAGAGAATGCATGCTGGACAGCTTATGACAGTCTCCTCCTCAGCCCCCTTAGAGGGAGCCCCTGCTCCACAGATGCCCCGCTACAGAAACTAGCAGTTTGGGGGTTCTGCCTTAGGAACTGCTCTCAGATACCTGCTAAAGACTGTTAAGAGCTTATTAAACAGCCACCTCTGCCAACCTGCCTGCAATGCAGAATCTGCACCTTAACTAATCGTCTCTGTTGAAGTAAAGAGGAGTGTGGAAGCTCTTTGCTCTTTGAAGCCTGTGTTACAGCATATTTTTTTTTTTTATACTGATGATTTTTCTGTCTTTTGCAACTTTTGTAGCAGTAAGGTTGATATGCAGAATCTAGGCAAAATGTTAAGCTTTTAAGAACCTGTAATTTAAACACATGTAAAGATTGGTTGAGCCTGTGTGCTGCTGTTCCACCCCAGCCTGTGGGTAGTATTTATTCACTATGCCATACTCTGATGATATCTAGCATCTGATTATTCATTGCACACAAATAAGACATTGCTGGAAGAACTGAAATAGCGAGTGGTCAGGCTGGCCTTTCCTGATAAGACACTCTTCTAAGGGTTTCTGCTGATAATACTCTTTTTTTTTTTTTTTTTTTTTTTACAAAGTCTAGGCCAAATGGGAGCACATTCATCAGTTCTAAAGCAGTAGAGAAATACTGTGTTGTTTGTGGTTTGGTTTTTTTTTTTTTCTTTAAGGGATATGTTTGTCTGCTTCCACGGCGAATAGAAGAGCTGTGTATTAAACAAAAATTCCATTAATGCAGTATGATAGTAATTTTTTTAACCTGTATTTAAAAATGAGTGAAGTAAAAATAAGTTTAAAACATGCCAGATCATCAAAATTTTGTGCTATGTCGTTGCGTAAAACAAAACGAGAAGCTTCTAGTTCATAGTAAAAGACATGCTCAACTATTTCTGGTACCTTTCCAAAGGTAGGCTCCAGATAAGATGAGACAGAAAAGAGGCCAAAGTGTTAATTTGCTTTGTCTCCATGGGCTGTTATGAAGTACAACATTGATGTGATCAGCTTTGCATTAGAATTGCTTGTTTGGAAAAGCAGAATGATGTATTTTGGTTGCTTTTAGTAAAAAAAAAAAAAAGTTAGTTTGGTATCCCTGTATTCATTCCTTCATTCTGCCACTTACATTCAGGAAACAAAATAACCAAGTCCTAATAAAGGTTTGTTGAGAACATTCACTGCTTGGCTAATTAAACTCCTCCCAGCTCCTCTTGCTCTTCTGACTGTTAAAATGGATCAATGGAAATGTGAAAACTTTACTTCTCTCTCTTAGATGAATTTAAAACACTGGTTAATTCTCAGTTGCTTCACATGTGGGAAGGAAGCAGTTTTCTTTCCAGAGTCACAGATTTGGGCAGCCACAAATGCTTTAGAATGATGTTAATTTTTTCCTGAAAGTAAATACTTGTTCTATTTTTAGAGTTTTGTTGAACTTTACAGTTTCCTTTCTTTCTGTGACAATACTTGATGTATTTTCAGAAGGGTAAAATCCAAATCTCTGATATGTTTACTCTGAAAATATGGCCTATTTGTTAGTCCGTGTTTTGTACAAATTGTTAATTACATATTTGCTTTTCACTATAGCAACCATAGTATCCTCTTTTCTGAAGAACCTTGGTAATTTACTTTTTTTGTATCTGAGTTATTGTGGTGAATGAATGTTTCTATGATAAAATTGAATCTAGCTCAGGAGATCTCCCCTTGAGATGCTGGGAGTATCATAGGCTTCATCACTAGTCTTTTATTTGCAGGTCTGTAACCAGGCTCACAGTCCAGTGAAAAACTTTGTTACAGATTATTCTGCAGGATTCATAAGTGAAGAGCTGTTGTAATTTTACAACACTTAAGTACAGAGTTGTTTATTTTTGTTAAATAACTTCTAAAAGATATTTTGAGATAAGGGTTAAATATTAATAATTGTTTTCTCTTTACTGCTTCAGTAGGTTTTTTTTATCAGTGAGTTGCAGGAATCAGTAGAATCATTCCAGATACTATTTTATCTAAGTTGGAGTAATATCAAGCTGTAAGCTGTAACTATTTTGATTTTGAGATGAAGTGAATTTTATCAATGTTTATTGGTTTACTTGAAATGTAAACAAATACATTAAAATAAGTTGGTATTTATTAACATGTCAGGTACTAAATTCACTCTATAAAGCATGAGATGACTTCAGCAGTCTTGGGGGTCTTGGTCTTAGCGTGGCCTATGATTAGTCTTCTCTGGACTAGCAACATTGCCATGGCTAGGTGGCCTAAATCTCATGAATGTGACTAGTTCACAACACACTATAATGGGATAAATTTTCCTGGATGCTGTCATACTAAAGGGGAGGGAGGCATCGGGGCGGGGGGGGGAAACATGTGGCACAGTGAGTTTAGTAGTGATGCTTGTGTTAGGCCAAACAATGTTTTTTCAAGTTGATTTCATTTGTTCATCCAGAGAAGCTTGCTGAGTGCATCTCTGCTGTAATGAATATTTTTATTTATTAGAGGAATCATCCCACGGTGGAAAAATTCATTGACAACTATGTAAGAAAAAATTTCCTTTTTATGCAGAAAAAAACCCTATGCAGACATTATCCTGGTGATACAGTAAGAGGCCTTGGTTTGTTGTTGGTTTGTTGTTTGGGTGTTTTTTTTTTCCCACATTTCAGGAGCTCTACTTGAGCAATTCCACCACTACTGCAAACAGCCTTTGTAAAACACTAGCAAGCTTTCACCAAAGGAATTGCAGACAAATTTCAACATGAGCACTTTCAAGTAGATTTCTTAATATGTATATGAATGTGAGAGGGATTCACAGAATCTTGGGGTTGTGTTAGAGGGAAAAAAAAGGTTTCTCAGGCAGGTTAAAGAGCAATAACCTCTCGCTCTTGATGAGCAAATGTCTGAGCAAGTGTCACTAAATGCATGGGGAAGAAGAGGTCACAACAGTGTGTAGCCTCCCATCAACCTCCTAGTGAGGTATGGCTACAGGGGCAAGTCTCAGCAGGTCAAGTTGCCCATGGAAACTGCTCCTGTCTGTGCTTGTCTTATTATAAGGTAGTTTAATAATTAAGTTTAACAAGGTAGTTGTTGTTTCCATATTTTGTTGGAAATTAACATTGCAATGGGGAGGGGGCTTTTCCCAGCAGTGGAAATAAATAAAAAACCTCAGCTCACCTTGAGTTGAAGTTCTTGTGCCCTTGGAGAGCTCTCAGTGCTTCACAGCAGGTCTTCACAGCTCTTTGGTGACCTTGCGGAAGCAATGCTTTTTCACCACAGCTTCGCTAAGGGACAACTGATTTCTCTTGCCCTACAGTTCCCAAGGCTGTTTAAGTCCTTCCTTTTTATTCCATTAGTGAACTTTTGCCTCCCCTGGAAAGAGATTTGTGCTAGGTAAGATTTTTGTATGTTCTTTTTAACGGGGGGGGGAACCCTGTCCCATTAAAAAGAAATTGGAAGTCTTAGCTGTGGAGGGTAGGTGTCAAGAGACCCAGTTACTGGCTGGAGGCTTTTGAAAGGGGCTAAATGTATAGAACATCGTTCTGTTGCAACCAAGACCATTCCAGCCCCCTCTCAAGGACTTTGCATTTGACAGCCCCGTGGGTAACAGTGACAGCCTATCAGAAGCATTCCCCTAATGGTGACAGGTGAAGTAGCAAGGTGGTGGTCAGTCCATGCTTCTGCTGTACCTCGTGTTGAGCTGTGGCCTAGCTGAACAGCCATAGTAGTGAGCAGGCTAACACTTAATTTCAGAAGACCTTCCTGCTCATCCCATGGAAGACGGGGTGCTGATCTGCAAGTATGGGTGCAGACATGGCTTTGGAGGATGAGAAGTTGCTTCTCTCTTGTGTTCCTTCTAGTTTGGTCTTTGTGCATTTGCAGCCTCCAACGCTGACTGGCTTTTTCCCCCTTTAAGTCAGATGACTTTGTGTTATGAGAGAAAAGCCTGAAGTAGCTTCAGGGATGTGCTTTTTAAATTAGAGGAGTGTGACTGCTTTGCGCTAAATGGCCTTGCATGGAGGAAAGGTTTTTTTCGTAATAGACAACAAGAGCCTTGGACACCTCTTTATGGCAGAGGTGACTTCTGGGTGTGTTGTCATTAGGGATGTGAGTGTGTGGCGCAGGCAGCTGTCTCCTCTGTGGCCACTCAGTTCAGGGGTGCCCCATGGGTAGCACCATGCCCTGCTCCTGCGATCTTCGTAACTCAGTGTGGTCATGACTGCACGTTAGCTGTAAATCTCATGATGCTGTTTGCAGATCTATACTGGGGGCTTTTGCCTACTCTCCTGGCTAAGTTCTGGCTAATCATGGGTTTGTTTCTGTTTGAAGGGAATGGTAGTAATGATCTTGCATTGGTAAAGGACTTGCAGGTGATTCTGACCTCCTTTGTTTATGTTCCCTGTTCCAGCAATGTTGATTTTTAAAGACCACACGTAGCCAAATGGACCTCTGTGAGCCAGAGATGTCCCAATAAGCAGGAATTGCTTCATACTGCTTGTGTCCAGGTTTGGGCTGGTGTGCAGGTCCTGCGCTGCAGGCTGGCCATGAAGTGTGACATACCTTCCCAGACAGCTACATGCTCAGCAAAACACCATTCTTGGGCATCACTTATTTTTCCTTATGACTGCAATCAGTGTGATTTGGAGGTCTTCTTGCTGTGTTCCTTTATTTATTTCATAATAATTCGTAGTTTGAATTCATAAGTAGCTGAATACTTATGCTCTGAGCAGCATGAAAGTGCTTTATAAGTAATTTAGAGACAGGTGTAGCAGCCAGCAGTATGAGACTCAAAAGTGCCTCCCTTTCTCACTTGAGAACACTTGAATGTTTATGATAAATTTCCATTCATGCAGATACAGACTAAGATGATAGAGGCCTAAAAAGAAGGGAGAAGTGACGTGTTAGTAGGTGATCTAGGCAGAGTAGGCCAGGTGTGTGCATACACCTATCCGTATAGTCTCAGTGTTTAATACAGTTGATGGACTTTTGAGAACAGGCTTTTTGGGATGCCTGATGCTATGTATGGAGGGGGTGGGTGACTGCTTCCGCACTAAGCGTGGCTGTATTTAAGCACAATCTGGGGGATAGTATGGTCATATATTGCTGTCCTCCACGAAGAGAGGAAGGACAGAGCCAGCCCCTTGACCTTGTGTTAGTGATAGCTCTGCTCCAAATAGGAGTCTGGACAAGACACCCCCCCACCTCCTTTCCAAACAACACTCCTCTGGTTCTGTGAAAACCCATTGAGGGGAAAAACAAGCTGTAGATTATCCGGTAGTCATAATATGCTGCAGGGGGATCACTTTAACTGGGAATTTTCCACACTTTTTGGCCACAGACAGGGCCTTCAGACCAGCTTTACTCTTCAGAGGACTCTGTTTCTCATTATTGATAGACAGCTGTTCTTTCCTACCAACGGAGTATCTTGCCATATATTAGTTCGGAAAGTTAAGCCATGTCCTGCTGAGAGTCATATCCATAGGGCAGGTCCCCACACTTGGCAGCCTTCAAACAGGCAGCCCTGTAGATAAGGGGCATTTATTTGAGCTGCGAGGCCTGAGTGGGGCATGGCTGAAGAAGAAAGGAGGCATCCCCACCCAGCATCGGAGGGAATTGCCGTGGTGCCTGTAAAGCCCGTCTGTTGGGGTGCTGCAGATCTTCGGGAGCAGGTTCCTTCAGCTGTGCTGGTGCTTTGTTTCCCCCTGTTAACCTGCAGAGCCACGCGGGCATGTTCCTTCTTCAGATCTTTCTCAGACGCTTCAGATTTCCCGGTTTTGGGGCTGGCTTCTCTGGAATTAACTAGCTCGCTCCTTGTTCTTGCTTGTTTCGCTTACATGAAACAGTCCTTCCCTGACCCTGCTTGTACTGATTTTCTAACAAGCCATGTCTGGAAGCAGCTGTACTCTATGCTGTAATCTTGTCTGTGCTGCTAGCCTAACTGTTAGGGACAGGTCTCACAGAAACCTTATCAGGGACTGCTGCCTTGTTAGGAGCTTTTATAGTGCGGTGTTGTGGTTGCTGAATGCTGCAGCCATTTAACAGATACTAGCAGTAGGGAGGACAGTATAAATAAATAGAGAATCTCTTGGCTTCCTTCACAAGTCATGGCAAAAAGCTTGTGGCAAATTCTTACGGTTTAATGGTGCTTTCATTCATGCTTGCTATCATGTGCACATCCCCCTGGGGCTGCTGCCACCATTAGAGATTAAAAATCGTGGCAAGGACAGTGTCATCTTGAAACTGAATGCCAGTTAAGTTAGATGTGTGGTGGGTATTTGTTTCTATGCTAGAGCTGCGTTGCTAAATGTAGCATCATGTGGATGAGGTAGAGTGATGCTTTACTAGATTCAGCAAGCAAGCCTGTTCAAATGCCCTTAATTTTTCTGACAGATTGTCATTAGCCTTCAAGCATGGAAAACTATTGTTCTTGTGTTGGGCTTGAAAGAAGAAAGTAATGTTTTTAAACTTACAAACTTTTAAAAAACTTTTTATTTGAGGGATTGGGGAGATGAAGAGATCTACATGCAGTTTCAGGAGGACTGCGAAATTGGAAGTGCTTCAGAAGAAACACGGTGCTGAGAAAGTGTTTTTGTGCTGTCGAGTACAGGAGCATGTGACAAACAGAATGGATTTTGTTCGGAGCAAGACGTTCTTGTGATAGTTGTGTAGCATTTAGTGTTGTGTAGCTGTTTAACACTTTGGAGCGTGGCACTGCGGAGCTCTGGAGGACCTTGATCAGCCTTGCTGGCTGTTTTTGTGGAGCAATCCCAGCAGGGGTGCCTCTTTTAGCACAGAGCAAGATATTATGAGGCCGAGATGGTGGCAGTTCCACAGAGCAAGTCAATTCTAGTATAAACACTGCGCCTCAACATATCGGCAGGAAGTTTTCTTCCATAGTTTAGTCTGGGAGATGGAGTCTTCTAAGTGTTGGATCAAGGCTTCCAAAATGAATGATCCTCAGACAATGCTCTTTCACTATGAAAACAGAATCCCTGTGACAGCCTATGATTTAGCTCCCTTTCAGGCAGAAAATAGAGATGTTGTCTTCCTGTCCTCCAGCCAAGAGACATGCCCATCTTGGTGGATACTGCTTGCCATAGATATGGGAATTTTTTTGTTGTTTAGTGGAGTGATTTGGCAGAGAGTGAATGAACTCCTCTGTGCTTGGCTGATTCTGTCAGTGTGTGAAACATTTCCATAAAGGTTGCAGTAGGTGTGTCATATTGGATGAAACTTTTGTCTTGAACTAAGGTAGCCACGTTCAAGGCTGTTGAACTTCTTTCCTGAGCCGAGAGACCACAGACCTAATTCAGGTCCCTCCTGGTAGCTGTGGCAGTGAGCAAAATACTCCATGGTGGAAACATCAGCCTTTGTGTCTGCGAGGCGAAGAACACAGAGCTTGGCTGTGTGCCACTGAGTATATAGTAAGCTTGTTCAACTATGTTCATACTGTATATGAAAGGATTTCACAGTTCAACATCTAGGCTGTTGGCTGCAGCCACCTGGCCATTGCTGTGGGGAGCTTTGCATCTGTTCCTCCTCTTTTCTGCCATCTGCATAATCTTTTAAAAATTGCACAAAATCTCCTCAAGCACATCCTGCAGCTCAGCCAATTCCTTATATTCTAGAGCCCTTTGTACATATAGTAATTTCTCTTTTAGAATATAAATGTCTTGAAAGTGCTTTCCTCTGCCCTCAGTCTTTGAGTTCTGGAGCACATGTAGAATGGACTGAACTGTTTTCACGTACCTCTGTTCCTCCATCCATACTAGCTACCCTTCAACCTGGCAGACAACCACTGCTCTGTTCACTTGTAGGTTTTTTGACAGGACTAAGTGTCTGTAACATACCTTAAAGTACAACTGATTGCTTTCTGTCCCCTTTTGCTTCTCTGTCCAAGCTTTCCACTCTGTCCTGCACCAGCTGTGCTGTGCATGTCTGGTGTAAGGCTTACCTTTTCTTTTTCTCACTCCTATTTTCTTTTCCCTATGCTGTGGTCCTGACCATGGCATATTACCATAGTTCAACAGCCCCTAAATGTCAAGTATATAACCTCCCAAAAGTATGTGCAGTTGGGCTGACCTCTGTGCTTGCTTTAAGGAGAGGGATAAGCGTAGTAAGTCTTATACACTGACTATAGTTTACAGTGAAGTTACTAGCCCTGTTCTAAAGAAGATGAAATTCAGGCATAGAATTACATTCTTATTCAAGTTTATGCAGTGAGTAAGGATAGTGCTAGAAATGGAAATCAGCTGCCTTGTCTCCTCAGCTGTTGTCTCTCCCAAGCCCTCTACTGTTTATTTTCAATAGACAACATCTTAATGTAGGTTGCTACTAGAGGAAGAGGCTGTGCAACTGCTGTCATGATTTTGGCTGAGCTCTTCTTGGGATAGGCCCTTGCCTGAGGGAATTCCACTCAAGCTCCTGGTCTCCAAAGCAGCTGGCTCTGGATCTCATCTCTGGACATGCAGGATGTATCTTCTGCAAATGCTTTCTTGAGCAATGGGTCACTGTGGTCTGTCTGCCCTGGCTCAAGCGCTGAGACTTCCAATAGCTCCGAGTGCATGCGGTCACTTGGACTGACAGCATATGTTTGTAATGACTGCAAGGAAACATCAGCAATTTGTCTTCAGCTCTTTTTTTGCCACCAGGAGTTTTTGAGGTTTGTGATAGACGCATTGATATGAATGGAGAAGGAATGGGAGTGTCTAGAAGCGCCAGAAGGAAGGCTCTAGAGGTATAAGAATGAGATGTGCTGATAGCACATGTGTCAGCTGGTCATCAAAATTACAGCACACCTACAGCTCCTTAGAATACCTAGATGGGATGAGCAAGGGGCAGCCTAAACCAAGAAAAACCTGAAATCTCAAGGCATGAAAATATGCTGGTTGGATGATAAAAGAACGGGATTGGAGCAATTACTTGTTGAGATAAGGAGACAAAAGACAGAGTATATCCTAATGATTCACAGAGATAGGACAAGATGATCCTAATCATGGGTTGGGCTCGTACAGAGAACACATCCAAAACCTGCGTATGCTTGCTAACCTGAGAGTTCAGGAGGGTGGGGGAAGATATCTGACATCTTTTTTTCTTCCATCTCGTTGCAAGTAATCTTGGCAAGAGCATGGATGCTTGGTGCTTGCATTCTGGACTGACCATGTGGAAACATGTCATAGTACTTGTGATTTATATGTATGAGAGTATGCATGAGTGTAATCGGTTTGGGTTTTTTTTAAACACAAGCACTTTCTATAGTCTCATTTTGAGCTTTGATAGAGTTGCTGCAGTGTGGCTGCAAGAAGGGAGATCCATCAGTGCATACGCAGTGCTGGAATGCGAAGTGTTCATTCTTGGTCCAATGTCTTTGGGGGAAAATCTCCTTTTTAAGTGAGCTTCTCCAGCTGTCTCTTCTCTTTCACTTACGGCTTGATTTTGCTGCTCTGAAAGCATGCCCTGACACTGTTTTCTGCTCCTTGGTTTCCTATGACACGCTGTCTTGCGCTTGAAAGCTTGCTGGGAACTGATAGATGCCAATGATTTTAGCAGTAGCACTAGAATGTCTCTCCAGGATCCTCTACTGATCCATGTTGGTGGATTTGTTTTGGCTTCCTGTGACTGTGAAAGATGGTCTTGGGAGCATATATGCAGGCAAATCCTTGGGTTGCAAGGTGTCTGTGGACCACTGAGCACACTGCTAAGGCACCAATGACCTACTGGACTGTTAGAATCCCACAGAATGTAGAGGGCAACCTGGCTGTGCTTGGAGCCATCCTTCCAGGATCTAGCAGTACAAGGGCACACTCAAAGGATGTAGCGTCCCACTATGGAACATGTTTGGTGATCCACTCTGAAGGCTACAACCTCAAATGACAGGCCTTGAAATGGAAAAGGAGTCCGTGAGTCCTTCCAGACGTAGTCTACAGAGCATCTCAAGGAAGTATGATGAAGTGTGCATTTTTGGCAGAGTTTAATGGGCAAATGGAGACCAACTAAGAGGTTGTTTTCTCAAGGGGACAGAAGGATGCCTGTTGATTAGAAATGGTTCCTGCTTGCTGGGTTTGCCACAGATTTATTGTTTTCACTCTAGTCCTGTTTCCAATTCCACTTTATTTCTTCCTGTCTCAGAAGAGCTTGGCACAAACAGCACATAATTCAGTCTGTCTTAAGCTCTTTGAGAATTAGACCTGTAGGAACTGCTAAGGGAAAGATCTAGTTACCTAAACATAGCTGTCTGGTGCCCTCTGGTATCAGCTGTCTGCACAAAGCTTGCAGATACCATATGGGACCTGCAGAAGTCCTCCTGTCTTCTGACGCAGCAGCTGGAGGCCAGACTGGAGACCTGAGATATCTTCAGTAGCACTATTGCTCATACCTGTGTGTGGGCACTGGAATGGTGTCCCTGGAGCAAGCTCATGGCCCAGTCAGCTTAACAGGAAGAGACAAGTACCTCCAGAGAATGAATTGTTCTGTTGGTCTTTGCTGTTTCTTAATATGACTTAGCTGCAAGGTAGAAGCTGTCCTGCTGCTGTGCAGCATACGAGCTTCCACAGAGCCTTTGCTAGAGAGATGGGGATTTCAAGCAGCCAGGAGAGGAGGTACAATTGTGAGACCAAGACATCATCTCTCAAACGCCAAAGGCTTTGGGAAATGAGGACATGTTTCTCTTTGGCTAACTCACTAGCCCTCCCAAAAAGCATGTGAGGAAGACATCTAGATCTGGGTTTAGTTTTTTTGTTTCTGCACTCCAGTGAAAATGAATAGTGACAACTGCTATAGGATTGTTAAGGTTGGGATCACCTACTGCTATACTGCAGGTTTGCACAGGAGTGGTGGAGGAGCCGACCTGTGTGGAAATAAATTACTTGCCAAGGTCCTCAGTTGCAGATTGGGTTGCTTAGCCTTTGACCTTTAGGAAGTCTTGAACTCATTGAAAGTTGGGAAGAGTCTCTGAAGCACTTGCTGAAGTGAGGAAAGAGTGATGCTTATTTTTTGGTAGTGGTTTGGTGCCAGTATTTAAGCTGGGATGAAGGGATTCCAGCTCTTCGGTTTCTAAGAGCAAACCGCTGCATTTGGGATGCCTTGTCTTAGTGCTTTCAGGGTTGGGTGTCACTCCCTCTCAGGGCAACTTTTACCTGCCAGACTATCTCTGTGGTTGTCTGCACAAACCACAGAGCCTGAGACTTGTCTACTTTCCACTGGTAGAACATGAAAAGGCACTTCTTGCATGAGCAGGACAGAGCTGTTTTCTATGCAACTGCATGATAATGTGGAGCAAACTAGAGTGCTAGGCAGTGAACCCAGCCTTGCAAGACACTGCCATGGCTGAGCATGGGTGATAGGGGTTGGCAAGAGGACTGGCCCTCCTCTGCAAAAAGAAAAATGCCCCCAAGAAAGGAGGAGGGATTAAAAAAAAAGGAGTATTCTTGCAGTTTCTTTTCCCTTCATAAGTTTGGAGCAGCCAGTCTTTCTGGGCTGCCTTCAGCCCCATCCTTCCTCTTTGCAGAAAGCAGGTCTTCTGTGCGCTGAAGACTGTCCCTGACAAGGGAGCTCTGCCTCTGGAAAGGGTAGTGCAAGGCTTCAAAGGGATGTGCCTGCGACACTGATTGCACAGCACTAGCCTCTTCCACAAGCATAGGAGTGCTTTGTTTTGATTATTTAGCCAGGAGAGTTGGTAATGGCTGGGAGACTGTTGAAGTCAGAAGGGGACAGAGTGCTGGCTGCAAACAGAGGGACAGTGGTAGGAGAAGCGCATCTAAGAATGGACTTTCCGCACTGTCTCCAGGCTGCTCTCCTAGACAGGCAAAAACCCCCACTGGGTAAAGAAGATAATCTGCTAGAGGAAAACAAGAAAGAGTGGAAAATGTATACAAGCAAATACATGCATAAGCATCTCCAAAAAAAGGATGGTGAAATCTATCCACACACTTCACGGGCAGAATTCTCCTCCTCCCTGGGCTGTATCACTCTTCTGCCCACGGGTAGGAGTTACAGGTACTGCCGGGAGCAGGGATACCATGCTGTCATCTGAGACAACTCATGGGCAGGGATTTGCAGAAGGACTGTCAGACAGCTCCTAGGCTGAAATGTGTTTTGCATGAACAGTTGGTATGCTTCTGCATAACAGACACCTGTAAACAGAAAGGTAGTTTGCCCACAGTCTTTTAACAGGCAGCAGGGCGAAGGTTTGCCAGAGAGTTTGCTTGCAATGAATAATTCAACCAGTCCTGCTGCCCTTAAATTTAGGTAATAATGCTGCAGTCAAAGGCTTTCTGAGTTTGGCAGCTAATGCTATTGTGGGCTTGTCTCTGTGTTTACCCTGGGGCCTGCACTATTTCACAAGTGACTTCGACCTTGTGTGACAGCATCACTACAAACTGGTCCCCTTTTACCTGGCACATCAGGCACAAATTCTCTCACCGGCTTGCCAATTCCAAACTTGTAAAGCAGCCAATGTTGTTCTAGAGGAGACTGAAAACAGCTGGGCGGGGAGGATGCTGGCCTCAGGTTGCTGTCGGAAACACCTTCCCAGAGTTCAGCCTGATGGCACTTTTTCTTCCCCATCACCATCTTACTGTTGGCGGTGGTGTTTGTTCAGGGTCCACTGAGAGCTTAGTTGGCACCCAATCCTCAGACTCTGAATCCTTTCAAGCTTTCTGTAGGTAGCATGTCCCCTCTCTTTGCCTTTTCCGATGACTGTAGGACACCCTCTGTCCACAAAGCTATAGGTTTCATCCCAGTTCATCTTGACCCCAGTACTGACAGGCTCAATAAGAAAGGGAGTCTTCAGTGAGTGCTAAGGGACTCAGAAAAGATTGCACAAGATTGAAAAGAAAGAGACTTCTGAATTGATAATATGCAAATGTAATTCTGGCATAAACTTAACACCCAGATGCATCTTTGCCAGTGACTAAGCCTTTCCTGCAGGCCATGTTCCCAGGGATTCAGAGTCCACAAGAACAACTTCTCTCCTAGCTGCTGCCCTGACTTCTGCGGAGGTTGTCACCTTTGAGATGTAACAGTCTCTCTTTCAGAATAACCGCACCTCCTAAGCAGGTGGTGGTGCACATCCGGCTTCACTCCAGTTTATGGGTGAGCCAAAAGTATCCTTGATGTTCTGGAGATACCTGTCTTTAGTCCTCAGAGGTGACTTCTCCTACCTAGCTTGCACCCAGTTGATGGGAGCAGGGGAGATGATTCATTTCCTTTTGCTTGGTGTTTGTAGGGTTGTATCAGAAGCACGGTGTCCAGGACCTCCAAAAGAAAGATGTCAAGAAACTGGAGTGAGCCAGGCAGTGATTATATGTAAACAGGTCCAAAAAATAATAAGCTGGCAGAAAACCACACTCCTCACCAGTAAGGCAGGAACAGTCCTTGGACAGGGTGGTGTCTGTTATAAATGGTGTACGTGTGATGGACAGAAACATGCCTTTCTCCTGAGCCATGACTGTAGGGTAGAGACAGGGTGTGGGGAAATAATGCTGCTCCCATCTTTTACTCAAGGTACTTCTGAGCTCTTGACACAGGGGAAACGTCATTTCAGGCAGGGAGGGTCTGAACGTGCTCAGAGAGAGGCAGGGCTGAGGAAAGGGTCAAGGCAAGATGTGGAACTCAACGGTTTTGCTTAGTGCCTATATCAGGCCCTTTTCTAGGTGTCCAGGGTGACCCCAAGTACATTTCCAAGGTCACCCAACAGGGGAGTCAGAGGTGAGAAGGACCAATGGCTCCCAAGTCATGGCCTGTTCTTCAGAAAAAGCAGAAGGCTTTGTGTGTAGCCATAAGCATTACTTGAGATGCTCAAGCCAGTTTTAACTCTCGGCCTTTCCTGAGGCTCATAAAAAAGCACCAGAGCTTTTCCGAAGTTGCTAGTGCTTTTTTTTTTTTTTTTCTCCCAGACCTAGGTTCTTTTCTAAACTTGCCAATGTTTGACACCACAGGCTCTTGATTTGTCTATGGACTACTGACACAGAGAATTCTTGCTTTATTCATATACAGAAAGACTTTTGATCTGTAGCAAGGAAAATGTAAGAAAGTACCAAAGTAGTGTTTACCCCACACATTATTCTAATTTTCAGGTATTTGCAGTCCCCTGAGATGTACCAGTTTTGCAGAGGCACTGTGTTCTTGCTTGTTTACTTTACAAGAATCAGCTGAGGATAAATTTCCACATTGTGCATGGTCAAGTGAATGCCCCCTGTTCTTTACTGTTTATATTTTGCAATGACCTTTCTCAAGATGAGACCCTCATCACCCCAGAGACATTTTCAGATGACCTTTTTTCCAGCTCTAACTGGAGCAAAACATTGGCCAGGTGAGTTCAGACAATCTTTTGCAGAGAAGCAAGCACAACTAGCAGTGGGGGATGAAAAACACTGATATATCTAAGGGCAATAACCTCCAGAAAACAGAAATGAATACTTGCACCATTGTAGGCATTTTCACAATGGTTGTCCATCACTTAAGCCAGCTGCAATAGTTTCTACTTGCACTGCTGAAAACACTCTCTGTTTGATTGTGCTCAACAGAAAATAACATCCAAGAAGGAAGCTGTGAGTTTCAGGGCTGTTGAGAAATTCAGGGCCAGTCCCTTGTCTGTGTTTGAAGAGAAGACTTAGTACTGGGCAGAATTTCTTTTCTTGGTGTTGCCACACAAGGCTTTAGGGCTCTAGATATTTTTTAACAATTTTGAGAGCCTTTTTCTGCTTGGGAAGACCTTCCAGTTGCTGGCAAGCTGCTCTCATTCTGAGTTCTGCTTAACATGGCCTGTTCAGAGCCAAGTGTCTGACTCAAAGGTGGTCTGTACTCTGCTTGTCCTCACAGCAACGTAGAAAAGGTCTCTGGGTGGGAAAACACAGCAAGGTCACCTTGCTCAGCTGCTTAGTGTTGAGAGTGGAGAGCACTTATTCTGCCAGAGGAAGAGGTCTTACAGCTTGGACATGCAGTCAGCTGCGTACATAGCTTGTTCTCGGGGGTCTCATGTTGCGTGATTCTAGTGCCTTATGGTGGACAAAGGCCTGGCCATAGCAGCTCAGCTGTGTCCCACGTTACGATGCTTGCATGTGGTGTTTCTAGCCGGTGTTAGCCTACAGTTGCTTCGGGGCTCTGGCAGTAGGTCACATCATCTCAGATTTGGCACTGGGACCCAAAGAACCTGCTTCCTCCCCTGCCCTCTTTTGTGGAGTGATCTGAAAACTGCTACGATGGGCTTGTCTGGTTGGCAAGTGGCGTGGAGCAACATGAGCATCCTACACCTCACTACCACCAGACTCGCTTTTCTGCTCTCGGGAGCCAGCAGTGACAGGGAAACTCTTGCCACCAGTCGTCCTGCACCAAGTCACGTGGCAGGTGAAGTCCTGGGAGGAGGATTTCCACTACTGGTTTGTTCAGCCTTGATTTTTGCTTTGGAGGAGAAGTTGCATGGATGTTTTCTGCTGCTGCGAACTGAAAGCCTCCTTCCTGCAGTCTTCTGACTTTCCTGGGAGCAATGTTTAACCAAGACAGATCTGACTGACAGAAAGACTACAGATAGGAACAGGACAGTTGAATAAGCTATCCAACAGCATCACAGGCTGAGAAACTACCCAGACATGATGTCCCTGTGCTGCTGGAGGGAGAAGGGAAGGAGAGCTAAGCACAAGTGTCCATGCAGCACACTTTTCTGTTGGTTGGTTGTGCAAGTATAAATTCATGGGAGGCAGTGCTTCTGCGGAAGCAGTGACTGTGGGTTTTTTTTCTTCTCATGAATTTTGCAAATGCTGGCTCTGTTCCCATGTTTGCATACTTCTCTCTCTCCTAAAGAGCACGTAAGCCAAACATACAGGCACCCAATTTAACATGGACTGCTGGCTTTTGCTCTTTTGCACGGCAAAGATGTTTTTTGAAGGAAATGTAGTATGTACATTTAAGATGTCAGACTTCATCTAGCTTGGTGCTAGTCTACTTAATGACTTGCAGGGCCAAATAATTAAAATGTGTCTCTCTTGGCAGGCACTGGCTGAAAAAGCAACATGTTTGAATGGAGAGGGAGAATTTTGCAACCATTTTTACCTCTTCTGAGGTCACTGGCTTTCTGCACTCCAGTTTTACAGTCTTTCGGTGTACACAACTCGGGACAACACTGTTTTGGATAGCAACTGTTCCTATGGTTTTCACTAGGGGAGGCTGAACTCAGAAACATCCTATTTTTAAACAGGATTTAGAAATGTGAGGGACGGGGGGGCAGGGAGGGACACAAGGTTTGATTCCCTATATGGAAGATGGTGAGGTTCTGGCTCCAGCATGGGTCCATCAGATGACTTCACTGGGAAAATTCCATGTCTGGAAGCCTTGCCAAACAGGCTTAAAACCTGGTAATCATCACCAAAATGTCCACCATGGCCTTCATCTCCTGTGAATGCCTTTGCTTCACTGCATTCCTCTGCGGTCACATCCAGGTCCATCAGCATGGACTGTGCTGGGTGCCTGTTACATGCCTCTTGCTGCAAGAGCAAACACAGAGGAGTAGTGCTGGGCCTCAGAGCTTTGTAGGACTGATCTTTCCCAGTTAAGCTGCTCCTCGGTATTCTTGGGCAAATGTCCAGGCTTCCCTCTCCTCTGTCTCCTGTTTGACCTTCATTCTGTCGGCATTCAGCCGTTTGTGCAAAAGGCTGCCTGGAGCTGCACCGGCACTTTCTGCCTGACCCCTTGATCTGCCTAGTACCTCTTCCATCCTGAAATCCTTTGAGATCCTCCAGGCTGGCTCAAAGGACAGCCAGTTGGACACCTCTTTTCGTGAGGCTTTTGTTGTCTGTAGGTGTGTTGGCTCCTCCGCACCGAGGCCCAGTGCTGCGTATCCTTTCACGTCTTCACAGGCTGCTGTCTCAGCCTCGCGAACTCGCTGAAGAGATACGCCGTTTCTTCCTTGCCTCCTGGGACACCTCGCCTCCCCTGCCCTTTCAGGCTTCTCCCACCACCGAGTCTCAGCAGTGATCGTTGCCTGGCTTGTTTGGATCAGTCCTCGCCATGGAAGGTCTGCGAATCGGTGTTGGTTACCTTCATGATTCAGTGCATCAACAGCGTCGCTGATCTGATGGAGGCAGGAGAAAGGTAGGATGGCTGCCGCAGGCATCCCGTCTCTGCGATGGGCTCTCTTTGTGTTGTCTCAGAGGAAGGAATAGCAAGCATGTGTTCTCGTCAGCCCATGCCATGGAGGCAGCAAGAAGGAGAGCCTCCTTCTCTCCATCCCCTCTTGGGAGAAACCAAAGAAATTTGGGACACACACCGAGGGGGAGGATGGGCATCCTGTGAGTTCGCAGCTGTCTCTGGTGGGAGGGTTAACAGCTGAGGAATGGTGACTTGCAGCAGCTGAAGAAAACATGACCGCTCTCACCAGAGGAAAGGTCTGGAGCCAACAAGCAGTAATAACCCTGCCCCGGCTAAGGAGGAGCAGCCTCAGAGCCCAGCAGAGAGCGGGGCCCATGTCCCACGGGGATTTTAAGGTCTCCAAGACCTGGGTCCAACTTTGAAGCCCAGCTTGGGATGCTCTGCCAACACTATGAGTCAAGGAAGACCCGGACTCCCAACGCAATACCCACAGAGTCATTTTTTCCATGCTAATCTTTTTGTTTTGGTTAAAAGCCTCTCTGAAGAGCGAACACGAGGCCTAAGCTGAGTGCCTGGGTTTCAGTGGGGAGAAAGCCATAGCTGTGCCTTATGCAGGCACCACTCCCCGGAAACCTTTGGTCCTCTCTCATAGTAAATTTGAACACCCGTG
>NW_010564764.1:27748-42270 GCF_000687285.1 Phaethon lepturus
CTCTTTCCTCACCCCAAACCAGGATGGAGGGTCAAAGCGAATGTGAATCACGGCTCAGGGAATTGTTTGGTTTGGGTTTCTCCAAATGTTTCACCACGCCAGTTTTGAAACACTTGGTGTTTGGCCTTTTAAAAATCTTACGGTTTTTCTCTTAACAGCGCCATTGCTTGGCCCAGGCTTTTCTTATGAAAAGCTTGGTCCTAAGCAACTTCACATTATCTCATGGGGAGACTTTTTTGCCTCCAAAGCTTACCTGGCTCCAGCAAAATCACAGGTGATTTTGCTACCTTGTGCTTAGATGACCATTCATGGTCTCTAAGGAACACCTTCTTACCCTATCCTACAAGCAACTTTGAGAAAACTGTGTGTCTCTTTTGGGGTGTTTGCCATGGGCCTTTGACTCGAGTTGCATATACTCTAAATTAATTTCAGAACAACGGGGTTTGGCTCGGCTGAGCCACAAGGTTATTTTGCAGTTTTATGGCAGCTGATGTGACTGTGAGCTGCTGGCTGGCTTCTGGTCAGGGTGTGACACATTCTTCTCCTCCTTTCCTCAGGGGAATCTGCTGGGCAGAGCTGCTTGCTGGGCAGATGAGAAATGTGCATCTTGCCTCACCTTGAGGCGTCCTTGTCTGTGGTTGCTGCTGTGTCTTGGGCAGGGGAGTGACCTCTCCCTAGTGCCTCGCTCTCCTCTACTGTGGAGCACTATGGTGGAGTCAGATGGCTGTGGCGAGTCTGGGGAACCCTGCTCTTCCTCAGACCAGTGAGGGCACATGGTGCAAACAGAAAAGGCCTCCCACCGCCATTTCCTTCTGTCTCAGTCTCCCATCATTCCCATTCAGTGATGCTGGGGCATCTCTACCTGCCTTTCTGGCCTTGAGGCTTCTTCTCCAGGTCCCTCCCTCCCTCCTTCAGCCCAAAGGCACCCACTCTCACCAACCAACAGCTGCTTTCCTGGTGGTTATGTGTTGGAAGTGGCAGGAGGGGACAGCAAAGCCACTGAGGAGGAACGGGGTGGAGTTTCTCCGCCTTTCCTTATCAGCCTTCTCCAGCCTCTCCCAGGCTGCCCTTCCTGTCCCTCTGCATGGCTGCCAGTCCCTCCCAGGTCACTGGCCTCTTTCCATCTCCTCTCCATAAAGGGAGAGGTATTTAGCTGTGCCCCAAGGTGTCTGCCCTGTGCAGAGCACCTTGTCTCAGCGGGGTGGACACGTAGATGGAGTCACCCCTGAGGCCATCCCCGCTCTTGCTCTAACACCAGGGCTTGGTTCTCACGTGTGGCTGGGGTCCTTGCTGACCTCTGCCCCATGGCCGGAGAGACCTGACAGTCATGGGGAGCGAGTAGTGCTGGAAGCTGTCCTGGAAGATGGTTCCCATGTGGGCAGTTGGGCTTTCCCTGCAGAAATTTTCCCCATGAAAAGCAAGAGACTGGCCTCAAAAGCTGTTCCCCGGGACAGCAGTCTCCAGGAGGCTCTGAGGGCTCTCTAGGCAGATGTGTTTGGTCTTGAAGACAGCCTGGCCACTGGCAGGTACGCCCCACTCTTGTTTAACTGCCATGTTCTGCTCTTTAGCTACATGCCAAACACTTCAAGTAGATTAAACTAGAGCAGCATCTTCCTCCCATTCCTGGTCATACTGAAACCTGGGAAGAAGGGTATTTTGACAAATACTGTGAAATAATTTCACTTCCTAGTAACACAGTGAAATAGAGATCTGCTTTTGCTGCTGTAAAGTTGTGGTTTGCAGAAGAGAAAATACTGCTGGAAAGGAGCAGGCCGTTGTCTCTGTGTGGTGCTGGCAGAAAAGGGAGACACTCGGACTCCAGGGAGGAATGGTTTGTGCTGGGTATGAGATCACCAGAGGTCCAGAGTTGTTGGATAGCAGACTGGATCCCCCGGAAAGAGGGCTGTGGTCTGTGTGCAAAAGTGAGTGTTGTGTAAAGGGGAGCTTGAGACTGCATATCTCAGCGGCATGTCAGAGCGCTCGCTTGCAATAACGTTCCAGGATTTTGAACATGGTATGAAACAACCACCTGAGATGCCCTGGAAGAATTAGGAAGGTGGCCAGAAAACAAGGCAAGGAAAATTCATGAGGTGCTACAAATAAATGCAGTATATTCTGCGGAAAAAGCATCTGGATCTGCAGTCCTGAGTATGGAAGGACTTCCATGACAGTGAGCAGCTGCAGGGGACGGGCAGGCAGGTTGCCAGCCTAACACGTTGTGGCCACCAGAGCCAAGGTCCACGTGCCGCAGAGGGAAGCCCCACTTGCTGTCTGCTGGATTTGCTGCCCGCTTTGCCCGGCCACGCAGCCTCTGTGCGCTCCTGTAGCACCCTGCAGTGTGAGGCGCCAACGGAGCCGTCGCGGGAGCAATTGCCCGGAGTGAGTCAAAGGCTCTTTTAGTCTGTGCCTAGGTACGGCAGCTCAGCTAAGTGAGGATTGAGATGACACGTGCTCCTTGTGGCATCCTCTGCAGTGGTAGGGGATGGGCACAGGACTGAGTGAAGGTCGTTCATAGAAAGGAGAAACGTTCCTGGGGGTCCTGAGGTGTTTCCCAAGAACATCACAAAGCACCGGGATATTCAGTGTAAAGGTTGAGTCCACGGGAGTGAGGGTTACATTTGCCTCCCCACGAAGGCACACTGAGTTGCACATACCACACGATGGCCTTACCACAAGGCACTGTGACAAGTGGCCTGCAGGTTACGTCTCACCTGTTATTAATAGCCCCGTCTTGATGTCTCTCCATGATACTCTTGCAAACAATTTTTTTTTCTCTTTCTTTTTCAAGCCAATTGTCGGGCGAGAAGCCAGGCCCTTGAGCAGCATGGATGTCACGTTTCTCACGTCACAGCATGGCTTGCTGCTCAGCCTGCACGGGCAGCAGGAGCATCCAGGCACTCGGGTACCACTTAGCTGCGGACATCTCAGGAGAAGCCTGGAGCATGGCTTCGACCCTGATAGAAGTGAGGATGATATGGCAGGCTTCTCTGTCAGCAGTGGGTTTCCAGAGGGAAACCAAGGCGGGGAGAGGAGACAAGAAGGGGAGTGAGACACTTGAGATGTGGGCTTCTATCAGGGAGATTGCCAGGGAAGCACAGGGCGAAGGGGAGGCAGGACCAGGAGGGTGTTCTGGGAGAGGCAGAGACAACCTGAGTTTCTGTCTGGCCGGGAGAGGATTTGTCTTTATGTCACAAATGTGTCCCTGTCATAGTGTCCTTTAAACATTCAATTTATTTCTTTTTAGGTGTGTGCATTTTCATTGCCAAACTATATCAAAAGAGAACAGAACCGCCCTCTCTTTCTCTCTCTCTGTCTCCCCTTCAGCTTGTCCCCTTCCAATAGACAGGTAAGCAGTGACCTTCACTCCACCTTTTCATGGAAGGGCAGAAAGCCACAGGTCATGCGTGTCAATTTAAAAGTTTAAATAAGGCTAAGATGGTGGGAGGGGGATTATAGAATCTAGGTCAGATGAAGGAAATTGAATTTGCCCTTGAAAGTTGGTGATTTTTCCAGCCTCCCAATGATAAGGCGTTGGGTGGAACTCTGTCAATAATTCACACTGTAGACATTAAATAGTGGTATCAGGTTACATTAGAAAGTCAGGTGCTACCAGCTTTTTGTTGCTAAACTAATGGACTTTGGCTCTGGCACAAACTGTTCATTGCCTTGTCAAATGCCTTGGGACAGAAATGGTGGTGGCTGTTTCTTCTTCCCGCTGGACCGATTTGCTGAAAACCCACGGTCGTCTTGGGAGAGAGAGGCTCTGCCCTTAGCCTCTGCTGGTTAGAAACGTCCTTGCCTGAGCGTCTGTCACAGGCAGTTATGTGCTAGAAATTATTTGACAGCTTTGCCAGGCCTGGTTTATTATAGGCTGCTCTAGACAACATTTAAGACCTACTGGGGAGACAGGGAGTTAGGTACTAAAAGGCCCTTGTGGATCAAAAATCACTGACATATAAAAGAAAGTCAGTGGGGGGACCTGATTCATGCTGCTCAGTTTGGGGAACTCCTTCCTGCCACACCTGCAAATGGAGATCTTGATTCGTAAATTTTTGGCTGCTCATCAGTGTGACTTGGGTCAGAATCTGTGCTGGGCTCTGAAACTCAAGCTTGTAATTTCTTTTTCAGCCCTTGCTTATAAGCAAGTTTCTCAGCTCCAGCCAGGCCACGTTCTGCCAGTGATGACCTTTTGGCTAGATACTGTGGTTTGCACGTGCAGAGCTGATACACGTAATTAGAAGATCACCCAGAATAAAACACCTGCTCCCTTCGCTAGACTGGTTCTTCCTGGGTTCAGAGGAGTAACAAGCAATAAACCCATATGAGAGCCACTAACCTCAGCAGATCTGGCTTAGATCTCGCATAGGGAAAAAAATTTCATATGTAAGCAAATACAGTTTCACAAAGTCATTTCTCAGAGCAGAGCTTTAACTTTAAACTGCTTTAACTTTAAAACATCAGAAAAGCAATTTAAGATTAGAGGAGAGAAAGAGAAGGGAAGGAGAGGCTACGGAGTAAAGACAGAATTGCTTCCAACGATTCACATAGCTTTGAAGCACAAACAATAGGATAAAATTCATGTTGACGTTGCAGAAAAAAGCCCGATTAACTGACATTGGGTGGGTCAGAGTTTGTATTGCTGCCTGAAGGTATTGGAAAGAGGCAGGCACTCGGCGAATCTAGTTCAGGTTACACGTCAGCGTGAGGTCAGCAAGTCTCCAGTGAGAACGCAGGAAGCCAAAAAGTAGCTCATCACCAAAATGCGTTGTCCTGGGTGAATTTCTGTCCTCAGAGAGAGTGCCGCTCAAAAACAGGCTTTAATCTTAGTCGGTTTGGCCTTGGGTTCAAAACCAGAGGCAGGAACGTGCTTCGTCAGATGCCCCGCTCCAGCACACGGGTCAGCCAGGCTTCGGTGTGCGTGTTTGCCTCCGGCTCCGCAGTCCCGGGTGGGCTGCTGGCACCTCCGCCCTTGCCTCCCGGCTGCTGCGCGGGCCACGCAGCAGAAGATACAGGAATGGTCTGTGGATGTGGCAAAGATGGATGAACGTGGTGCAGCCCAGAAGGCCCGTGCCCACCACAGAGCCTTGCTTAGCGGTTGTCTCCAACACACCAGCGTTTTGGAGGGGAAGCCAGAAGCAGGGGGACCCCTGGGTACCATTTGCCACGTGGAGTGTCGATACGTGAAGGCCAGGCCTTTGTGGCACGGGTCTTTCCCTTACCCTTCCTCCCCCGTTTTCACTGAGTGGATGCTGAAGCTGTTTTCCAGCGCTCCAGGGGAGGAGTAATAATTTCCATGTAGGCCACTGTGCCAGGAGTACGCGCTTAGCGCCGGCTTACTGCATCCATCTCTTCTGGGAGTGCTCCGGGCTGGTTGCGCAGAATATGCTAAGAAATTGATTCCAGGAAAATCAGAGTCATCATGAGAGGAAGATACTCTCTAAACTACGTCTTGGCATGTTAACTGAAGCAGGGAGGGCTGCCTGGCAGGCTAGCAATATGGTGCTAAGAGGAGAGCTACAGCCTGGCCAACCCCACAGCCCAAGGGACCAGGAGCGGTCAAACAATGGAGCTTTTGCTAACTCTGTGGTGTGGGGCTTGTGGCACCAAGTTGGGGAGAGTTCTGCGAGCCACAATGGAGAAAACAGAAACTGTCCCAAATCTGCTGAATAGGGAAATGCCATCCCAACCATTCAGAAAAGAAAAAAAAAGAATGAGAAAAGAAATTGGAAGTGCTTTCAAACTAGCACAATGCCAGAGAAAGCCAGTCCAGAAAGGTCCCAGAGATCTAATTATAGCCTGCAATCAATGCTGCTCTTATCCCTGCTGCTAATGAACATACACGAGGCAAGCAGTTTTGCTGCTCCAGGGCTTCTTGCAGTAGAAATAGCAGCCTGGTAATAACTAGCCGCCTTGCTTGATTAGGGCTCGCTTTGCCTTCTCCCGGTTTCCCAGCCTCTGGTGCATGCCCTCCGGAGACGCGGGAGCTGTAGCCGAGGCTGTTTGGGACAGGGTAACCAGGCAAAAGCATCGGGGAGGCTCCGGCACATGCACATATGGCTCCGTTACTGGCACACGTAGAGCTGGACAATGAGGGACAGGCCTCCCAAGAGGTGCAAAATGCCATCTTTCAGGATGTGAAAGAACCCCAAATTCCCAGAAACTAATTGTACAGTGGAAGAACTCCTTTCAGGTGTCAGCTTATGTCCGACAGCTTCCTCATGGAAAGAAAAAGCAACGATTGCCCTGCTCCTTCGGGGAATGAAGCACGGAGAACAGGGACAGCGCCTCTGTGTTACCAGATCAGCTGTTAAAGTGCATGGGAAAGTGTTTTCTGGCATGGGCTGTGCCAGGCAAGTGCTTCTCCTTTGCATGCTCAACAGAAAATAGATACCGTGCCTATGGCTCTGGTCCAGGCAACACCTGCCAAGCGGAAGGAGAGGCTGCTGCCGCTCCAGGCAGCCCCTGCAAAGCGGAGGAAGAGGCTGCTGCCGCTGTGGAGGAGTTGCCTTCATCCACAGATGGGGGAGGCCAGAGGCAGTTCTCCATCATCTGGGTTTTTTTCTAGCATTCTTTTTTTTTTCCCAAACAAACAAAGCACAAGCTCTGTCTTGGCCTTGAAGGACTTGCAGCCTTTCACTAGGTAGTGCAGAAAAGTGGGCACTGACCACAGTGAAAATAATGACCAGAGTTGGGACCAGAAGAGGAGGGACTGCTGTGCTAGGGTCTGACCTGGGAACCAGCCTTCAACTCCAGCTTCATCAAGCACACTCCTCTCAGAAGGCATCCTAAAAGCATATGGTCTCAATTTTCACATGGTTGGTGACATTTCTTCCCTGCATCGCCTGGAGAAAGCTATTTGGATGATTATCCATCCCCACAGTTCAATAATTGCACTGGTTTGGAGTGGTCTGGTTTCCTGGGGCTCTATTTACAGCTTGGTCTGCTGGGCCACAGAGCTGTTCCACACCAAATGGTTGGTTCCTCTGAGAAGTGGTCACTCTCTCCGATCAGTGGAAAAGTTTGAGTTCTGGAGATCTCCCCAGGGTTCAGATTTGCCAGTTTTCTTTTCTCCGGGGTCTGTACTGCTGCTGCGAACTCCCCTTGGTCACTGCTCACCAATTCCACTTGCTGGGTCATCGGCACCTTGGAAAAATCTGGGTACTGATTCAGGTTCAGATGGGTTTGAGGCTCCGAGTTGTTCTCAGTGCCCCCTTGGTGCAAGATGCTATAAATTGCTTTCACTCTTTTCCTATAAGACCACATCCAAACTTCTTCCTTCTTCGCATTGTTAAGGAAACAAAGGCAATCCACTGCTGGAATTTGGAAGGGGGTAAGAAGCCAAGCACAAACACAAGCAGCGGAGCTGAAAAGCAACGTCAGAGCTGAAAATACAGCTCCAAGCTTGCTTATGACCTCCTGTGTATTTCAGAAGAAAAGAGCCTTTGCTTTTGTTTGGCTGCAGCTAGAGCTGGGTGGAGCCTTATTTAGAGCAAGTTGTACAGAACTGGCTCACTGGGCTCTCTGCTTGCAGCCAATCTTGGAAGTGTCTTCTCTCAAGTAGGCAGATTGAGTGTCAGAAATGCAAATTCCCTCAGGGTGGAGCTGCAGGGTCCTGCCAGATGGGCACTTTTTCCAGACTCTGGCAGATATCTCGTTTTGTTAATTAGAAAGCTGAGCTGAGGCCTTCTTTCTGCCTTACTCTTCCTACCCATGATGGGGGAAGATGCCTGTCATTGCTGGGGGGCTTTTGCTGCAGGGCGCTGGCTGATGGCAAGAAAAGACAAGTAGCCGCATGTGCTGCACCAGAATGCCGTCCTGTCTCCATTCAGCAAAGGGACCACTGAGATGGAGAAGCCCAAGACGATCGATCAGGGCTGACCTGCAGCCCATTCCCCGCCCGAGGAAAAGCACGGCTCAAGTTGACAGGTAGCTTAGGGGTGTTCAAAGGAGGCTGTGCGACGGCAACCTCTGGGGATCTAAGCAGTGCTTTAATGCTGAGCGTCAGCTCGCCTGTATTAAGACAGAGGGAACCTGAGAGCCTGTGCTGGCTTGGCTTGGCACGGTGTGCAGGGATGCTGGCACTCTTTCATCCCAGACATTTGACCGTAAGGCAGGATTTTCCTAAGCTGACATATTCCCGCTGCAGTTTTGATGGACTTAGCCCTTCCAGCACACAGCAGGCAAGAGGAGCGAGTGTTTCTGATGCCTAGTTGTGTAACCCAGCACAGGGACTTGGCTAAGCCCCTACAACATGAGACCACATTCTCCACAACGGGGATTAGAGGCAGCTTGGCCCTGCCACCTCCCTGGCCCTTGGGCTCCTCAGTAGGAGTGTGGCCTGTCCTATAGCCTTACACAGGGCATTTAGCTTCATTGAGATGATATGGAGACATGGCTTCCCACATCCATTGTTTTGCTTGGGAGGGGGGTTATAAGGCTATTTGGAGGTTAGTTAATGTAGCCAGAATTTGGCCACCTCCAGCTTGGCACACACAAGTCCGCCTAGAAAATTGTCTTTATGAGAAGGGCTATTTTGCCAGTTGTGGCCAGTTCTGCTGCTGGACCGAGGGAACCATGAGAATTACAACTTGTGCTGAAAGGACCCCACTCAATTCATCGTGCCTTCTGAGACACATCCTACAAGACAGCTAGGCAGCAGCTTCCCTGCTAGCATATATTGCTCTGATTTCAGAGGGAGATAACTCTGCTTTCCTTCCCAGCTTCTCCACAGTGATCCTGAGTTGCCAGCTGGAGCCATCTCACATGGTGCCCAGCCCCAAAGACAGCCTTGGGTTCTGAGGGTCTTAAGCAGCCTGAGACTGCTGTGGGTTTCCCAGGTCTCAGTGCAGGCCACCAAGTCATGTGTGCAGTGCCCGTATTTGTTGAGGTAAGTGGTTAAACACTAAATCCAGTTTGATGCAGATAAGTAATGAAAAAAGCTTTTTGTACTGAACTGTTAATAAATACTCAATTTTAGACTAAAACAGGATACCCATTAGCAAAAATAACGCTCACAGGACAGCTTGCCTGAACAAAAGCCATGTTTCCTTGCAGTAAAACCAAAACTAAAAAAAGGAAAAATTACTAAAATGCTCAGTCATTCTGCTAGTAACCCCCAGTGAGTGCATCCCTGCTGGCTTTATAGCTCACTGTTTACCAGCACTGGGCTGTTATTGCAGGGCATTTAGAAGCACTGAAAGATTTGTGTGTAGATTCATTTGTTGTCTAAGAAAGCTTGTTGACCACCAACTTAAAAGTTAGTACATGTCTGCTATAATTGGTTGTATGGCTATAAAGCATTCAAGTGAGAATTGTTCTGGTCTGTGAAGTTCTTCTCCTGCAAGAAGCCACCATGGAGGAGTGGAGGGTTCGATAGATTTATTTATTTTTAGTTTGCCTGCTATTGTGAGTTGATGTGCTTGGAGACAGCTTCTTGGAGAAGGTAAAGCTGGGCTGTGACAGTCCTCAGCCCAAGAGGGAGATCTGTGCTAACATCTCCTACCCCAGTGACCAAGTGTGCTGTTGAGAGTGGTCAGGTGGAAGGTGCCACTCGTGGTCTTTGTTACCACGTCACCTACAGCTACCCTGAGCCCTGGCTTGCAACACTGTCAAGGACACATTCAGCTGAGCTCACGGATGAATAAACACTCTACGTTTCTGATGGTGTCCCAGATGCCAATAAATCAGAGCAAGTAGGGAAATGCAGGAGAAGCAACACATGCCAGGTGTCCAGGGGGGCAATGTGTGAAAGGGGCATGGTCATAAACCCCTGAGTGGGGCTGGAGGAGCCTATTATATTTCTTCCTATAAAAGTGCCTGTCTCCATAGTGCTGGAGTATCACCACACAAACACTGAGGAATTACACTCCTGCTGATAATGCTCCAGTTTTGTTCTAGTAGTGACCATAAAGAAGGAAAGCAGGCACAGGAGAACATGAGTTCCCTACTGCTGAATGCTGAGTGCTGGGAAGGAAACTGGGGTCTGGTTTGCTCAAAATGACCTTGATGGGCATCGTTGGAAGGTGGGCTGTAGGTCAATTTAGGTCATGGAAGCAGGATTTTCTAGCAACTGTATTGGGAATAGGGCTCTACCTTTTACTGCAGGATGCCTTGGGGAATGGCAAGTACCTTACTGTATGCAAACAGCAGCTGGTCCCTTACCCCAAACAACACAGGGGTTAGGACTTGCCAGCCCTGAAATGTTTTTGTCCCATGGCCACTTACCTTGTCCCCTCAGATCCATAGGTCCTGAATCTGGACAGGAGCTGGAACAAACAGGGTGCTTTGGCAAGACTGTAGCATTGCCCAGAGCACCTTTGATTCCTGAGGACCATGTCTTTTCCCCAGGAGAGCAGTGCAGCCCTGGGGCAGGGCACCAGGATGTGGTGGCATGTCCATCATCAAGGTCATCAGCATCCACAAAGATGAGGCCTTGTGTGACCTCAGCTAGCTGTGAGAGTGGTCCTGCTTGGAGCAGACATCTAGAGATCTCTTCCTACCTGAACCTGTTTAGGATTCAGTAAATATAAAGACATCACCATGGTCTCAAGAAGAACCCCCCACCAGAAATAGCTGGAAGCTATAAAAGCATTTATGGAGATATCCTGAAAGTTTCACCCTCTTCTTACGCTCTTTTGAGCACGCTTCTCCTGGGTTATGAATTTTGAGCCTTCCTTCCCACCTAGACTACAGAGCAGCATCAGAGCAGGGAGGAGGGCTGTGACTAATGTGCCGGCTGGAAGGGCTTGCCCATGTGCCTGTTCCAGGAGCCAAAGTACTTAACTTGGTGACTGCTCTGACTTATCTGTACCAAAGGAACATGCCAGCTGCAATTATTTTTCAACAAAGACACCCTTCTTCTTTTTTTAATCCTTGTGTAAATGTCAATAACAAGCCTTTAAAGACAGCTAACTGTCTGGCACAGTACCCCTCCAAGGGGGAGGATAAAGACAGGCTGGGCAGCTTCTCTGGCTGCAGTGTGGCAGAACCTTGCTGGGCCAGAGCTGCTTGTTTGAAGCTTCGCTCCATCAAAAAGAGACAAGGGCATAAATATGTTTTATTGCAATAGTTTAGAGCCAGTTGAGCTGCCCAGCAGGAGCAAGTCCGTGGAAATACCAGGGGAGTCTGGGAGCATCGCAACCCAGCCCCGATGCTGCTGGCTTTACAGCAAAGCTCTGTGCTGTTCCCAGGGGTACAGGGTGCTCTCGGTGCTGCTGAGAGCTCTGGTCTTAGCACAGCCTCCTCCTGCTGCATACAGATGCTTTCCTGTCCCCAGACCACACACAAGCTTGTGGAAGACATTGTGAAACCAAACTGACCCTTGAGTTTGGTGATGGTTACACTGGCAGTGGAAGAAACAGCATCATGGTGTAAGAGAGAAGAAAAAAGGGCAATGCCCTGCTGTAGAGCACAAGAAGGGAGACACTGTGGAGCAACAGGAAGCCCCATGGTACGTGTCTAAAAGGAAGCACCATTTATCCCTTGCCTTGCAGACAAGAGACATGCCCCCAAAGACCCAGTCTCTTAGTGAGGCCCATTTGCTGACGGTTTATGGAGGGGAAACCGAGGAATAAATGCTGACTGCTGTTGGAAATGATGCGCTCTGTCTTCCTCCCCCGCTACTGCCCTCCGTTAGCAAGGCAAAACACATCTTCCACAGGTCACTCTCCACTTTGAGGGCCTGTAAGAGCCACATTTAACACCAAAGAAAAATTTGCTCCAGCGGCAAAGTACTATCTGGTTTGGCAGAGACATTTTTCCTACCCTCTGCACCTTACCCCACTGTGGGCAGCTTTTCACCAGAGCATCCACGATTCCGAGTCTGGCCTGGCAGACTTCTAAAGCGAGAATGTGGCATGCTCATACAGCATCTGTACAGAGACACAGACAGATGGCAGGCTGAACTGCCCTCGCTGGGTATGAAAACAGTCAGCCCCTCCTGGTTTTCCTACATTTTTGCACATCACCTCCCCACGTTCAGGTTCATGTGTCTCAGCTCTTCCTCTGATTGCACTGTTGTCCACTGCTCAGTTAGCAACAGAGCCTCACTTTCTGATTAAGCAGGGACATGAGCTAAGCATGTGTTGAAACCTGAACTCAAGGACCTTCTTCAATACATGAGCAGCTTCAAAGGTGAACTTTTTCAGCCATCACCAGCCCTGTTCTGGAAGCTGGACAAGGCTGGGGACAACTTTGGCAGCCCATATTCCCCAGCAAGGACCCCCTTGGCAAGGATAAAAATGGGGAGAAAGCAACAAACTCTCACCTGTGCTCTTCTTGGGGTGGTGGATCTACTTTTAACAAACTTCTTAAATAGTTTTGACCCTGTTCTGCCAGAATGTGGGTGCAGAGCCCACATCCTGCCTCTTCCACTGCATCCAGGACTTGCAACCTCCAGTGTGCTCTAGAGAAGGCTGCTGTGGTGACAGCAGTTCGGCAGAGCTGCTCCACTGTAGAACAGCATCCCCAGGCCAGCAGGAGATGGCACTTGGCAAAGGGAGCTGGATATGGACCAGGGGAACACCTGCCTGCCTCCCCTTCACAGAGCTGTCCATGGAGCACAGACTCAGGAAACCTCAATCAAGAGCAACACGACATCCCAGCTTAATTATCTCTGCCAAGAGGTGGCACCAAAAACCCTAAGGATAGAGAGGTTTGGGAATCTTAGAGGAAAGGTTGGGGAAGCAGGGAAGATGCCAGGAGCCAGAAGCACTCTTAAGAAATGTTTGTTTATTAAACAGCAAGTGCACAATCGCACATGCCACCAAGGTCTTTATAAATGCAGTCATTCCAGTGTCTGTACCCTCCAGCAAGTAACACCTGGGCATTAGGAGAGAAACCCAAGAGCTCTCTTGGCCCTTCTAATACCTGCACATCTCCTCAGCCGCCCCAGATGTCAGCAGGCTTAGCTTGGGCTTCCTTGTTTCTCAAACAGAAACCATCATCACAGCAGGTTTTCAGCCACAGAACTGTTACAGGAAATGGCTGGCTGCAATTGTCTCACTTGTGAGCTTAGGCCAGTGTTCGGGTGTGAAAACAGCCTTGGCCAAGCCACCCAAAGCACCTGGGGATGTGCTGGGGCAGCAGCACAAGTAGCTTTTAAAAACATTTCCCCTCCCTGTACCCCCAAAAGCCATCAGATGGCCTTTTAACAGTAGTAAAAAAAAAAAATTAAGCATTTTTAATGGTGTTTAACTGCAATTGGTTAGATGTGGAGGTAACAAAGAATTTGGGGAGAAAATGGAGTGGCAAATGGTTACCAAGAAAGTAAAGCCCTTTGCCTCATGCTACTTCTCATGGCATAACTGCTGTCTGACAGGAGATTACAGGCAGGGTTTTCTCTCTTACTCACCCACCACTCAGCCGGTGCTATTCCCTTTCCCAGGACCCAAGCACTCCTGCTGCAGAGCAGCCCTCAGCTGCCTTTGGGCAGATCCGCTACCCCTGGAAGTATCCCATTACAAAGACAATGCCAGAAGGGCCTCTGGGCACAAACAGCAGTGGGTGACAGCCAAGGCAGGCCTCCCTGAGCAGAGGGAAAAGAAAAAAAAAACAGGAAGCAGCAGCCTGCAATACCCTTTTTCCCCAGGTGCATGCAGGCCCCATGCTCCTCTGTCCAGGGGAGCAGCTTCACGAGGTGGTGGAAGAGCTGGCACCCCACTGTGTCAGCATGCTGGGTTTTGTGATGCAAAGCCTGGTGGAGGCACCTGAGAAACCAAAAGCTTTACCTTACCCAGCTGCCACAGGAAGCAAAACACCCTGGAGAGATAGTTCATCTTACAAAAGCTACAGACTTGGAAATAGCAAGTCAGAAGGTGCTGTTTTATTTCTGTGTAGAGCAGAGGCTAAGCTCACTCTGCAAGGCTTTGGAGCAAGATGGGAAGCATTGCCTGCAGAGCCCGACAAGCCAGCCTACACCAAGACTGTGCTTTTTTTCCCCCCCTCCTCCCAGCTTTCCTTTTTAACTCATCTGTAAGTGGCAAATGCCACCCAGCTCAGGAGGGTTGACTGAAATGCAACACCTTCCAAGCATCTCCAAGACCCAGCCTTCATGGTCAAAGCCAGGTCAAATTCTGACACTAGCCCTGGCTGCCATTCACATCAGAGTTGTTCCCTTGCTGCAAAGGACAAGCTTCCTGCCAGTGCTTTTTATTGCAGTGACAACAGGAACAACTAGTTTGAAGTGAAGAGGGGTCTAGCTTTCACTTGATCCTGGCATTAGAAAAGAGCCTGACCCTCCTAGCATCCATCACACCCTAGTACCCAGGCAGAGAGAAAGCACTGATCCCAGATCAAGCCGAGGGGGGGGGGGGGGGGGGAACGACACACTGAGACTGACCTGAAATAAATGCAGAAAAACCTGAAAAGGCTGTTCCTGACACTGCAAGCAGGGGAAGAGTGAAGAATAGCTCAGGAACACAGTGCTTAGAGGAGAAACTTCAGAGCATGGAAACAAGGCCCTGGCTCCTCTCCTCCTTCCTGTGGCTGCGGAGGCTCTGGGAGCATTTGTGCTGGCCGGGGGG
>NW_010564764.1:42301-48395 GCF_000687285.1 Phaethon lepturus
GCTCTTTCCTGTTTCAGGCAGCTGAGTCCACTGTGGACATGTGCTCCTCCCTGCCAATGGCCACTTGCAGGAAGCTTGTCCCGTGTCCAAATCGCCTCCCCAGCCCCATGGGTGCTTAAATAAGAAGATGGCAATATAAACAGCCAACATTTTGTTCCACCTTTATTTTAACAATCAGATAAAAACAGAACCATATTTTTAAAAGAGTCATTACATGGCAATTATAAAGTGCATTTTCCACTTGAATGTTGTGTACAAAAATATCTTTTAAAAACAAACATGCAAAACACCCCACAAGGCACTTCCAGGCATAGAGCAAGGAGAGCAACCCCTCACTTCTACATTCACATTGGCAATGGAGAAAGGGAAAAGGGGAAAGGCCACAAGTAGTATTTTTAAACCACTATTGGTCAAATAGTCAGTTCCCAGCCTAGCATTTACTTATGGCATTGCTCTTCTAGCTTATCTTCCATGTTCCTCCCTAAGCACACCCCATCCACAGCCTGAAAACAAACAGGCCCATAAGGAGATACCACCATCCACAGCACCCCAGACATACATGCCTTGTTTCAGCCCAAAAACAGCTCTCCATAAGCATGATAGCATGCCAGGAGAACATGACTTTTCTACAGTCAGTGTCTTACAGCATTAACATCATATACTATATCAAAAAAAAAAAAATCAGTGTCACTCAGACTTGCTTTAAGTTTAAAATCAGGTTCAAGCCAAGGTAGGCAATAGTCCCTTTAAGAGAGACCAGATGCAGGTTAAGGGCTGACTCAGGAAGCTGCTTGAACAGAGGAACCAAACCTGATGAGCTCTGGGCCAGCAAGTAGATTTACCACCTAAACTAAGTGATCAAGCACAGTGATGACATGCATTATGTTGGGTTTTGAAAAAGCAGCAGTTGAAGGCTAGCTATTCTTCCTGCAAGCTCTTCTTGCCCCTTTTGGCATCCAACAGTGATCATAGTATCCCTTCTATGTTAGGGTAAAACAGCTTGTAAGTATTTTATACAGTAGTCTCCAGAATTAAAAGCTAGGTTTAAAAAGTTAAGCAGTCTAGCCCATTGCTTCTCTCCAGCCCATCCATAGGCTATTATAGGCACCCAAATTATGTAAAGCTTAAGCACTAGAAAAAGTAAAATTCCCTTGACCTCTATTCCTACAAACTATTTGACACTCTCCCTTGGAGCTGAGGGATTAAGTTGTTCTGCTCAACTAGCACGCAAGAAGCTTTGTGAGGCCATTTGGCACCACACAAACTGGCCGCTTCACCTCAGCGCAGGCCCAGAAGACAAGCCACCTCTTTGAAGATAGGGATGGCTCACACCAGTGATTTGTTTCACATCCAGGCGTGGTGTCCGGATAACCCCACATCTCACACTCCTTACGGCTAGTTCTTTGCAGAGGTGGGGTGAGCCGCTTCTTATGGGCACAGAGATACAAAGTTTGGGCATTCACAGGCTGAAATGGCAGCTACTGCTACAACAGCGAGGGAAGCCCAGCATGTTGATCTTCATCCAGTACAGTTAGCCACAGCATCCTCACATGTGAACAGTGCCACACCATTAGCTGCCAAGCAGTCCATGGCACAGAGTAACAAACCATTACGAGATCTTTTTTAAAAGCGACATCATTTCCAAAGCCTGTGTATCCCAAAGCATTACTGGGATCGCATGTACCACCCCTTTCTCAGTCAAGGCGCTTCCACCACCGTAGATACACAACAGTCACCTTATAACAGGACACAGAGTAGCCATGTGGCCCATTTGCAATTAGCTTCTGTAACACCTGAGCACAGCCTCCTGCACAGGACTCAGGCCCCAAGCTGGACAAAACCCTGTTTTACAGTCCACAGGAGGAAGAACTGCATTTTCAAGGCCCAGCACAGCCAACAGCTGACTTCATGTGTCCATCAAGGGGAAGAAGCATCATTGATCGCTTGTGATTACAGAAACAGGAAGGTTTTGAAGAAGGCAGTCAAGGCCATCAACCCACAACTGTGTTACACACACAACACAGCTACAGCTAATCTCTATTTTTGGTACCACCAAGAGTATAATGAGTTTTTCAAGATCAGCTGATAAAACAACTGGTGACTAAGCATATCAGATCCTCTCCCACAGGCACATACGTCTCCTAATATGGAAGGCTGTAGGGCCACATTTCCTGTCATCACAGTTGCATTTTCATTTCCAAAACACCCGTTCTGCCTCTAGTAGGAAGGACCTCATGCTACAAGGAAACATGCAAGGAGAGGACTCTCTTCCCCACAAGCCAACCACTCCATTTCCTGACAGGCACCGGTCAGCTTTGCAAGGACAGCCCTGCAGCTGAAGTACAGCCCACTAAAAATTAATATTTTGAAAAAGCCTTTTAACACTAGGCAAGCAATACAAACCAGCCACCACTACACACCTTGGACAGACGATATAAGCACTGTAGTGTTACCCTGGAGACTAGCAGCTTTATAGAAGAGGAAGGAGTAGCAGCACTGAAGAGACATGAGCAACAGCTCCTGGTCCTTTGAGCATCCAGAAAGCCAGTTGTCTGAGCTGAGGCAGGGAAGGAAGCCCTTTACACCAGAGATGCTTCCCTGACTATAAGCCCACTGCCAGCAGAGCACATCTGGTTTTGCTGGGAGGCTTATGCAGAGCTACATGGAGCCATACTTCTTCCACCCTTCTGTACGCCTCACGTTCAGACCAGCTCCCGGGCCTGCAGACACACCAGCAACAGTTAGTCAATCAGGACTTTGTCCTTGGGTCAATAGTAAGGCCCTAGCTTCTCATAGCCCGAATAGCTGGGCCACTCGGGAAAAAGGCCGTAGGAGCACCGAGGGCTCCCGAACTGGTCAAAGGCGCTGCCAAAGTCAGGGCCTCGTGGGGCGCGGACAGTTTCCTGGGCAGACTTCAGTTCTGACCGTATGATCCTGTAATTTGTGCCCCTGTTGCTGTCCCAGTACATCTTCCCATTGCACTCAAAGGAGATGGCAAACTCTACTCTTTCGTGGGATTGAATTCCCTCGGGCAAGCTGATGTCAAAGGAAAACGTGTCCCGATCTGACCCTCCATACATATCCTTGACATACTGGCATGGGTAATCTACAAAGTTTTTCCAGGTGTCAAATGTCATCCTGATCTTCACAGTCTTTTCAAAAGCGAGGTTCCTCACCTTCACTGTTCCCACAATGGACCGCTCCTTTAGCATACAGTTTTCAAGGCAGACACAATCTGCCTGGAGGCGGTTTCTGAAGTCCAGGTAGTCCACAGAGGGCTGAACAAAATCCAGGACAAAGCTGTCCCTCTCCACTGTTGTCAGGCCCACAATGTTGTCTATCAGCTCGGTGATGTTGAAAGGAATATCTAGCGGATCATCAAACTCCGAGAACACCTTCACCATTGTCAGAGAGAAGCCCCTGCTATCTGCAAACGACACTCTCTTCTTCACTTTGTTGTGTGTGAAGGAATTTGCTGCCTCTTCTGGTCCATTCAGCACAGTCTTGCTACTCAGTTGGATGCAGGGCCGCAACGGCTTGCTTGGCTTTGGAGCAATTTTGCAGGCACACTTCTCTCTCCGCAAGGGCGAAGAGCATAGATATAGCTGCATTGCTACATCCACAGCCATGGCTTGTTTGTGAGGAAAATAGTCTAATACTCTGGAAGATAAGAAGGGTCAGTTGATGTTAGAAAAGCATTTTCATAGGACTTGTCAGACAAATGCTACAACACTTCCCCCCAGCCATCCCAAAGAAACTTGTTTCCATCAACCCCAACCCCACAAGTCCCTCAAGCTTAATTAGAGGCAGGTGCTTGCATCCTTTGATGTAGGAACACATTGAGGAACATGCTATAGCAGAAGTGGCAGGACCACAGCCTGCTGTGCCCTGGAACAAGATCTCCTCCAGTTGCTACAGGGACAGTCACCATTTGAAGACACACGCAGGCACTGCCCTACTAGGCTAGCAACAGCAGGCTCCAGAGCATTTCTGACCCAAAGCAAAACCCATGGCTCAGTCCTGCTGATGCCCACAGAATCCAGAGATTATCAAATTCCAATGCTACGTAAAGCAGTATTACTCCCTCCAGGACAGGCTCTCCCCAGGGCATCAGGTGCTTTTGTAGGAGCAGGAACTCATTTTGTCACAAGCTGCTGCACACAGCTGACCTCACCTTTCATAAAACCCCACGTTTAGTATTTTTAGAAGCTAAAAAGCACTCATTTGGTTGAGCTACATACTTTGCTCATCACTGTCTCCCAGAACTGCTTCATCTAAAATGCCTGCAAGTGATATTGTAAGGATAGCAAGTCTGATACAGCAGCAAGGTAGAGACCTAACTGACATTGCTCCACACCTACAGAGGAGCCGCTTTCTTTCATCTACTGCACTTTAAAACAGTTGTCAGCTCAGATGGCCCAGCAGATTTTACCTCCTGCGCAGAATTCTCACCTCAAGCCTCCACAGCACCTGTGCTGCGCCCCTGGGAAACACAGGGCTCTGACAAACACAACTCACCTACTCAAGGATGACCAAGTCTTTGGAAACAAGTCCTTCCCCCAGAAGGTACAGGCCATGTGCCCCTTCACCACAGCCTCTCCTCCTCCAGCATCCAGCCCATTCCTCCAGGGACGCAGCACCATCCCTCTCTGCGCACCCACTCTAGGATAGCTCCCACCCGGCACCTTGCCAGATGTAGCCAGCCAGCTCTCAGAACATCGTACCTATGGCTCCTGCCCTTACACTGAGGTTAGGCTGTATGCTTTTGGCAAACTCTTTGGCCTGGCTCTGGATAAACCACTGGACAGATTTATCGCACACATCCCCCTTAAGTCAACTGTGTTGCAGCTGACCTTAAACACAGAGTATTCCCTTAATAAAAATCCCTGTTTGGCTGCAGGCCAGGCTCCAAAGCTGCTCCCACCATGCAGAGCAGGACGAGCCAGCAGCGGTAGCAGCGGCCGCCCGAGCTCCGGCTGCCAAAGCCACACACAGCCAGCCCTAGTACTTGATTGCTGCCCCCCTGCCAAGAAAAAGCAAGAGCTACACGCTCTGGTTCAGTGCTTTAACTCCCCACCCTGCAACACCAACAGAGCAGCTCTGAGCAGGCTTTTCACAGCATCCATTCAGCAAGGGCATCTGTTTATTCAGAGCACATGTGCCAAGGTTTGCTTTCCAACACACCCACCAGCTTAATTCCTTCAGCATTGCCTCCTTCAGCCTCCTTTCAGCTCAAGGGCAGCTGTACAAGACAGACAGCAGATCCACCTGTCTGCTAACACTGTTCTCTACCTGGTTTTGCCAAGTTTTTATTCACATACACTTTATATAGGTCATTTCCTCCTTTAAATTAACGCAGCCTGCAATGCTTCTCTCTTACTTGGGCCAGTTTCACCTGGTTGCATCTCTTCCCAGGGAAATTTATTCAGCTGAATTCCCATAACTGCTGAGAAGTCAGGTTTCTTAGCAAGCCTTGGTTATTCACAAGTTTTAGAATGAAGAGGCATGAAATATCCAGCCTGATTTGCATTACCTAGAGCTTTTTTCCAAGCTAGGAGCTTTTCATACCTACTATTAGTCTGAGCTCCACACTTTTACAAACTTTCTTTTTCAGCTCATTTGATAACCCAGACGTCTCTTTCTGTGCTTGAGAGCCTGCTGATGCCCAACTCAGAGCCAACAGAGGAAGGTTTCCCTTCTAGGAGCTAGCGTTGGCACTCTCAAACTTCAGACGCTTCGAAGGTGGGAGCAGGGAAGTAGCTCTGAGAGCTTACACGCAGGAAAGGGAGCTCTAGGAAGCAAGCAGCACAAGGCAGGCAGCCCTGCACAGGTACCAGGGCCGATTCCTTTCCCCCTCCCCTCAAGACGAAGCCAGACTAGATTCTGCCTCTTGGACATCATCCCACAGCTTTACTCTCTCCAAGTGAGGATGTCACTGCTCACTCTTCCCTCCTCTACTTCTAGGAAGGAGGCACAAGCCAGAGCAAAGGAATTATTTACACCTACATTTATCAAACCCCTTCCCTTGCCTCCATTCTGCTCCCAGCGCTGTTGGTGACCAGGTAGCACCCTCGCAGAGGGCTCGCTGGTCAGC